>NW_024718050.1:0-7153 GCF_018991925.1 Homarus americanus
GTGTTTCAGGCACGGCGAGCCTCAGTTTATAGGACGTAGAGTGTTTTTACTGAAGGTTTTCATGTTCCAATACCCTCCAAAACTTGGGTCGACCTATAAACAAGGAATATCATAAATTAACGATTTTTGGGTAAAAAAATCAGGGTCGACCTATAAACGAGGGAGGGTTATAGACGAGTCCATATCAAATTTATGGTTCTGAGATTGTCCAATAGATGGGTCATGCGGCGGCCTTGTGCACGCGTGAGTCACGCCAGTCATTGTTGACCTAGCGCCATATTCGAGTATCAGTGTTGTGATGCCCTGCAATTTTCGTTGATATTGCAGTAATTAGGCATTTTTCAGCCTTGTAATTTACATCATGTCTTCAAGGGGGAGTAAAACGCCGAAGAGGAAGTATGTGACCCTTTCTGTGAACCAGAAACTGGAACTTATAAGGAAGTTAGAGGCTGGTGCTTCGGTGTCTAGAGTTTGTGATGAGTATGGTGTTAAAAAGCAAACAGTTTCGGACATACGCAAGGCTAAGGACAAACTCATTGCATTTTCTTTGAAACGTAATGTTGATGCAACTTCTAAATCATCATCTGTTGGTGCAAGGAAGCGTATGAGAGTGGCAAAAGATACAAATCTTGAGGAGGCAGTGACGAAGTGGTTTGTGCAGCAACGATCCTGTGGTAATGACGTCCGTGGTGTAGAAATACAAGCTGCTGCTGTTAAGCTATCAAGTCATATGGGCATCGAGAATTTCGAAGCTAGTGACGGGTGGTTATGGCGATTTAGAAATCGCCATGGAAAGTGTAATAAAATTACGCATGGTGAAGCTGGTAGCGCACCCACCGAGGACATCGAACCATTCAGGGACAGGCTAAATGACTTAATTAAGAGTGAAGGGCTCCTGATTTCCCAAGTCTATAATGTAGATGAAACTGGGTTGTATTGGCGGTCCCTACCCCGGAATACCCAAGCTTTCAAGAATGAAGCCTCCTCACCTGGTCGTAAAGTAAGTAAGGAACGATTTTCGGCATTGTTTTGTGCGAATGCAGACGGTATGCACCGTTTAAAGTTAATGGTGGTGGGGAAGTCAGCACGCCCGCGTATTTTGAAAGACATGATGCACCATCTACCAGTGCATTATTACCACTCCAAGAAATCGTGGTTCAACATGCAAATCTTTAGTGATTGGTTTTTCTCGCATTTCATTCTTGCAGTGCGAAAAATCAAGATGTCCTCAAACTTAATAATAATAATAATAATTAACGGTTTATTGAAAGAGCTTGGCAGCCAGAAGGCTGAAAATATACAGTTACATATTTGGGGAATGGGTTTCGAATTACAAATAATATACAAGTAACACAAGTGATACAAATAAGATATATAATAACTAGATGGGGAAAAGCTCAAACTACAGTTCATTTCAACATAGTGACAGTGCAAGGAGTAGTGTTTACTGGGAGTGAATACATTGGTTTATTACAAGTTATTGATAATTTTTACAATGGTTGGGACTGGGCTGTTCTTATAGCGATCAGTTCGTGCACGTATGGGCTGGATGCGGTTGTGGTGTCGAACAGCAATTCTCGGGCTAGGGATCTCAGGTGGTAGTAGGAGCCGGTGTCGAGGATGGTGTCGAAGCTTCTTACCAAATTTGCAGATGAGGTCGTGGTGATGGTCAGTGAGAGTCGAAAGGGTCAGTGTGTTGAGCGCTTCTTGATATGCTGAGGCGAAGGCGCTACTAATTTTGGACAACGCACCTGCTCACCCAGGTGCTGACATGCTTGTCAGTAATGATGGTAAAATAAGATGCATGTTCTTGCCACCCAATGTTACCTCCCTGATCCAGCCAATGGATCAGGGTATAATTGTAGCCTGCAAGAGAATATACCAACGAAGATATCTGGACGATGTTCTTGCGTTTATAGAAGAAGATGAAGATCTTACGGAAGACACACGAGGACAAAGAACTGTTAATAACGTCAAGAACTACAACCTCAAGTCTGCAATATTCAACTTAGCAGCTTCATGGAAGACACTGAAGACTACCACTCTAGTCAATGCTTGGAAAAAACTTCTGTACAATGTGGAGGTAGAATATGATTTCGAAGGATTCGAGGCAAGGGACTTTCATCATATCCTTAAGAGGGCGGGCGAAAATGATGTCACAGAAGACGACATCAGAAACTGGCTAGAAGACACAGAGGGTGACCCTGGATACCAATTCTTAACGGAAGAAGAAATAGCGGATGAAGTTCTCGTTGGTGACAGCAGAGATAGTGAAGATGAGGAAGACGAAGAACCATTACCCAACAAACCCAAACTCTCTGTTATACGAGAATCCACTGATAATGTCATTTCGTACATTGATTTGTCAGCAGAAACTGATGATATTCAGCATTACTATCAACATATTAGAGCCGTTAGGGAACTCATTATCCAGAGGCAGCATCATCAAGATAAACAACTGAAACTAGACATTCTTCAAGCCAGTTCATCCCAACCCTGCTGCAACTGTTGAGTCTGCTGACGATATTGATGACCCTCCTGCTGCTGACTCAGGCCATCCTCAGTCACCTCAGCCTTCTACGAGTGGGGGACAAGGACCAGTGGAGCATCATAACTCTACTGACTCCGAATAACACGTTATCACCTCTACCCCCCTCCTCCACCACATCAAGCTTATCTGTCATCTACCAAAGGTAAATGAAATTAACATATTGTAATGTTTTATATAGCTAGTTATATGATGTTTACAGTACAGTATTTCCTGTATTTTTGTTACTGTGTATCATGTTCAGCGTACAGTGTATATACGGTACTATATTTCCTAACCTAACCTAACCTAAATCGGTTAATTCGGACAATCGGCTAAAACAGACTTCCCCCTATTAGTCCGAATTATCGAGGGTTGACTGTATTTATACTTACGTGTATGTGGAATACTATATACGTACATATACACTTTTACTCTTAAATCACTACTGTAATGTGATACAGGTGATTAATTTTTATCTCATGTGCAAAATACATGACGTTTATATTAAAATTATTCACTGTTTTACAAGGATTCCAGCAACGCCGGTCAGATGGGGGAGAGAGAGGGGGGGGAGGGGGCGTGGGGGTAGGGGAGGTAGTACATTTGACAGTTGGCACAGGCCCAGGTCTAACGTGTGTATATTTATCAGTTCTTAAGTGACTAAGCTTCTCTCTTATAAAAAGCCAGTGAAATGACCTAGGTGAATATAATTAACATTGCTGGGATTCTTGTAACATACTGATTAATTTGAATATAAGCATGCTATAATTTGCACTAGACAAAACAATTTTAGTACCGTAATCAAATTAGTACATGTGCACTCCAGCTTTGCACTAAGGTCATTTATTTCTATTACGTTTCTTTTAGTATGGTGTGTGCATGTAAATGGATGAAAATAAATGAAGAAATCTATGTAAATCTACCCAAAAATACAGTTGAAAAACTTTTTTATAAAATGTACTACAGTACTGTACACTAATGTACAACAATTTTTATCTTTTGAGCAAAATATATGACGTTTATATTCAAATTATTGGCTGTCTTGCAAGGATTCCAGCAATGCAAATTATAATCTCCTAACTTTAGTCTGAGATATTATATAAGATAAAAACTGTAAGCCTAAAACCCTGGCTGGGGGGGAGGGAGGGAGGGAGCCAGCCAGTCAGTGAGGGGTTGGGGGGATGTGGTGGGTTGAGGTGATAAGTTTGAGCCGAAGGTCTCTGTGTGTTTATTTCACAGTCCTACTAAGCTTCTCTCATTTTAAAATGCCAGTGATATGACCTAGGAGAATATAAGTAACATTGCTGGTATAATAATAATAATAATAATAATTGACGGTTTATTGAAAAAGTTCTGCAGCCCGAAGGCTGAAAATATACATTGGACATAAATGACTTATTACATACATTGGTGGTTTAACAAAAGCCTTCATTAGAGAAAGGTAAAGGAACATACAGTGAACATACAGATTATTGTAGGTGTTGAACAGCAAAAACGTAGTGTAGTAACTCCCTCCCAGATGGTGTTAGGAGGGACCTCACGTGGTGTAGTAGTTCCCTCACAGACAAGGAGGGCGTGAGTTAACGTTATAGTACGCTGCCACCAATATAATGAGACACCGCTTTCACCAATATAATGTTACGAATGCAACCACCCTTGTACTGCCTGCTTCGTCAAGATAGTTACGAGATTACTTCAAAAGATTCTAACTATCACTGTACTGAACACTAAAGGGAAGAGGCGTGAGTTTTACGTTAAGTGCGCTGCCACCATTGGAATGAGACGAGGAGGGCGTGGGTTAATGTATAGTTCGCTGTCACCTATAACAAAACAGATCTTGCATGAAGAATATTTATATATATATATATATATATATATATATATATATATATATATATATATATATATATATATATATATATATATATATATATAGAAAGAATATTTAGTAAGAGAGTAAAAGAGAGAAAGACTTTAGGTAGCGTGGCCGTGATAGTTATTTGAACTGAACTTACACTTATCGTATCTTATACGTCAATACACATTTATTACGTCTTAAGGGCGACTTCTCAAACACCGCTTCGTTACAACTCTTTATTAATTACGAACATGACATGGACACATTAATAACACCTTCTATTGAAGTTACTAGGACATTATATTTACGTTACTAGGACATCATATTACGTTACTAGACACTGATTTTCGGACACGAACATGAAATGAATACACTTACCACGTAAGTAACTCATCCCGTGGAAAGCTCTGACAAACACTCACGTGACCTAGGGGAAGGCCTAGCAAGGAGACTGCTTAGCTGGAACACTGGTGTCGGGAGGGCGACTGCTTGCTTAGCTGGGACACTGGTGTCGGGAGGGCGACTGCTTAGCTGGGACACCGGAGGGAAGTCGGGGAGGGAAGTCCTGCACGACTCTCCTCCCGTGAGCGGGACTCGGCTGTGGTGGACCTCCTCCTCCGATCCCTGTGTGTCTCTCTGTCTGACTCCCTCTCGCCGCTCCCCTGAGGGAGGGCTACGAGCGGGACTCGGGACGTGGTAGCTGGCCCTTCTTGGTTACAAGACACACTCTCTCTCTGTCTCTCTCTCTCTGGGGAGAGGGAGGACTAGGACGTCCTATATATTGGGAGGTGAGCCGTCAGGTTGAGCTGATCGGGGGCGGCGGCGAAGGGTCTTCTTACATTTGCCCTCGCTAATGTAGGGTCAGGTCTGGACTTTTTCAGAGACTATAAGTTGTATATTCTGGAGAAATCTTCAGATGGGGCCGTGTGACATGAGAGGCCCTGGTTGATTTGTGGCCCCTTGACTTGGGCTCGCGGGTTACATTTGACCTGGCTAATGTGAGGTCAGGTCTGGACTTCTTCTGCGGTGTAGGTTATTGTGTATATTGTGTGACATGGGAGGGGAGCCAGTTGATTTGTAACTCCTTGAGTGGTTGCGAGGGGTACCCTTACATTTGACCCCCCTAATGTCTGGTCAAGTCTGGACTGTTTCTGAGATGTAAGCTGTGGTCTGACAACCCATCACTACATATATATGTATGTATGTATGTATGTATGTATGTATATATGTATATATGTATATATATATATATATATATATATATATATATATATATATATATATATATATATATATATATATATATATATATATATATATATATATATATATATATATATATATATATATATATATAAAGTTGAAAAACTTTTTATAAATTGTACTACAGTATTGTACACTAATGTACTACATTTTTTATATCTTGAGCAAAATATATGATGCTTATATTCAAATTAATCTCTGTCTTGCAAGGATTTCAACAATGCAAATTATATTATCCTAACTTTAGTCTGAGATATTATATAAAATATACATAAAGAAATCACCAGTCTTTTATCTTGAACACGAGGGTGGTGGGAAGATGGCGGGGGGGCGGATGTGAGGTGACAGAATGTCTGGCGTTTGTTTGTTTATTTATTTGAGATAAGATTTGACAGTTGGCGCTGAAGGCCTGCCTGCGTGTTTATTTATCATTACTTAAGAGTGACTAAGCTCTTCTCATAATTTGCCACCCAAACGACCTGGGTGAATATAACTTACATTGGAGGGATTCTTGTAAGATAGTAATTTATTTGAATACCTGTATAAACAAGCTATATTTGCAATAGACATAACAATTTTAGTACCGTAATCATTTAGTACATGTACAATACAGGTTTGCACTTAGGTCCATTGTTACTGTACAATATTGACTAAATTCACTAGATAACGTACGCCTGGCAGCACAATCTATAAGAATACGCCATGCATACGTGACTGTGCCCGCTCTAGGGCCATTTAGGTTCGCTAGGTCCCATTATTTGAATGTTTTTTTTTCAATTTAAATTTTAATTGTTTATTCCTTGATAGAGGAAGCGGGATCCTAGTGCTGTCACTTGGTACCCCTGTACCATAACACCAGAAGCAGCTGGCCAGTGTCACAAGTATATACAGTACAGTACAGTCATCCCTTGGTTATCGCGCCTAATTGGGACCCCGCCGATAACAAAAGTACAGAACCTATGGGATTTATTCTAATTGGTTCCAGGCACCCAAGACCCAACCCCAAGTTTCCCATTTTACGACCATTTATACCCACTAAATATATATATAATGTTGTGATGACTCTTGGCTTTACACAAACAGCTGTTGATTTTTACATCATGCAGTCTGTTTCTCTCACATCAGGACGCCTGAGTCCTCCGTTTTTCTCTCTTAATCTTAGAGTGCACGAGAAACTTTACTATTTTTCGTAATGCCACAGAATTTGAAATTGCAACCCCAATTGCAACTTGCAATTGTTGAGGCAACTAGATATGTCTGATTACAGCAAATGTGTTATTGTCAATTTGTAGGTGAAAGATTTTATCCTCAATAGATGTAGGTTAACATTTCACCTGTAGGCAAATGCTTAAAAAAAGCCTAAGTAAGGAAGCATATTCCTTTAACACATAATATCTGACCAGTATGGGGAGGATCATCGTGTCTCCGTCAGGGGGTCGTGGAGTGGTGGTCCAGCAGGCGTCACTTTTTTTGGGGGGGGGGCCACGGACGTATATGCGATC
>NW_024718051.1:0-19421 GCF_018991925.1 Homarus americanus
CTAGAAGTTACGTATTGCTCAACACTTCATCTCTAATGGCAAGATAGTTTATTATATTAAGATTGTATCCACTTTTTGCACTTAGTAACTATATCGCTCATGTACAGAACCAAATACACAATGTGTTGAATATTTCTCACGTAAATGTGAATAATAAAGTGTGAGGCTGACATGCTGCCTCACATGCCTGTATACTACGATTTTGGGTAAGTTACCTCTTTTGTGTATAGAACTACAAACAATGTAATTGAAATACTGTGTAACATTCAGTGTCATAATATTCTGACATGGGGGGTTAGTTTTATGACCCGTTGTAAATCTCTACTTGTAATTTTTTTGCTACCGCTCACAGGATGAGTGTGGTGCATATCAAAGTAGTGGTAAGCGGCAAATGACCTGCCGAGTCGTTTATAATGATCTACTCTCTACTTATGCTCCAGTGAGAGGGGAGGAGGAGAGGGAGGGGGCAGGGGAGGGAGGGGAGGGGGAGGGGGAGGGAGGAGGGGAGGGAGGGGAGGGGGAGGGGAGGGAGGGGAGGGGAGGGGGGGAGGGAGGGGCAGGGGAGGGAGGGAGGGGAGGGGCAGGGGGAGGAGGGGAGGGGCAGGGGAGGAAGAGGAAGAGGAGGGGAGGAGGAAGGGGCAGGGGAGGGGAGGGGCAGGGGAGGAGGAGGGGCAGGGGAGGAGGGAGGGGCAGGGGAGAGGGAGGGGAAGGGAGAGGGGAGGGGCAGGGGAGGGAAGAGGGGAGAGGCAGGGGAGGAGGGAGGGGCAGGGGGAGGAGGGAGGGGCAGGGGGAGGAGAAGAGGCAGGGGAGGAAGGGGCAGGGAGGGAGGGGCAGGGGAGGGAGGGAGGGCAGGGGGAGGAGGGAGGGGCAGGGGAGGAGGGAGGGGCAGGGGAGGAAGAGGGGAGAGGCAGGGGAGGAGGAGGGGCAGGGAGAAGAGGGGAGAGGCAGGGAGGGAGGGAGGGGAGGAAGGGGAGAGGAGGGAGGGGAGGGGCAGGGGAGGAGGGAGGGAGGGTAGGGGAGGGAGGGGAGGGAGGGGTAGGGGAGGAGGGAGGGGAGGGGCAGGGGAGGAGGGGAGGGGAGGGGGAGGGGGGGGAGGGAAAGGGGAGGAAGGAAGGGAGGGGAGGAGGGGGGGAGGGGAGGGGTGGGGAGGAGGGAGGGGTAGGGGAGGAGGGGGAGGGGAGGGGAGAGGGAGGGGCAGGGGGGAGGGAGGGAGGGGGAGGAAGAGGGAGAGGCAGGGGAGGAGGAGGGGCAGGGGAGGAGGGGGGGGCAGGGGAGAAGAGGAAGAGGCAGGGAGGAAGGGGCAGGGGAGGGAGGGGTGCAGGGGAGGAGGGAGGGGCAGGGGAGAGGGAGGCAGGGAGGAGGGAGGGGCAGGGGAGGAAGAGGGAGAGGCAGGGAGGAGGGAGGGGCAGGGGAGGAAGAGGGAGAGGCAGGGGAGGAGGGAGGGAGTAGGGGGAGGAAGAGGGGAGGCAGGGGAGGGAGGGGCAGGGAGGAGGGAGGGGCAGGGGGAGGGAAGAGGGGGGAGGCAGGGGAGGAGGGAGGGGCAGGGGAGGAGGAGGGAGGGGATGGGAGGGAGGGGCAGGGGGAGGGGAGGGGAGGGGCAGGGGAGGGAGGGGCAGGGGAGGAAGAGGGAGAGGCAGGGGAGGGAGGGAGGGGAGACAGGGGAGGAGAGGGACAGGGGAGGAAGAGGGAGAGGAGGGGAGGGGAGGGAGAGGCAGGGGAGGAGGGGAGGGAGCAGGGGAGGAGGGAGGGGCAGGGGAGAGGGAGGGGCAGGGGAGGGAGGGAGGGGCAGGGAGGAGGAGGGAGGGGCAGGGGAGGAGAGAGGGGCAGGGGAGGAGGAAGGAGCAGGGGAGGGCAGGAGAGAGCAGGGGAGGGGGAGGGTGAGCAAGGGGGGCAGGGGAGGAGGAAGGGGCAGAGGGAGGAGGGAGAGGGAAGGGGAGGAGGGGGGGGGGAAGGGAGGAAGGGAGGGGAAGGGGAGGAAGGAGGGGGAAGGGGGGGAGGAGGAGGAAGGAGGGGGAAGGGAGAGGAGGGGAAGGGAGGAAGGAGGGGGAAGGGGGGAAGGGAGAAGGAGGGGAAGGGGAGGAAGGAGGGGGAAGGGGGAAGGGGAGGAAGGAGGGGAGGGAGGAAGAGGGGAAGGGGAAGGGGAGGAAGGAGGGTAGGAGGAGGGAAGGTGAGGAGGAAGGGAATGGGTAGAATGAAGAGGAGGAGGAGGAGGAGGAGGGAGGGGTAGGGGAGGAGGAGGAGTACCAGCTGTCACCTTTCACCTTTTCTCCATAATTAATTCTCGAGAAGAAATTACCCCAAAAAAATCTTTTTCAAATTACGTAACTATTTATAATTAAATTCTTAAAAATCGTCATCCTTTTGTAGTGGAATGTTACGTCCAATGTGTTACTGTGTTACTGCATTGTGTTACTTGTATTGTGTTATAGTGTTATGGCTTTTCATGACCACATTAGACACCCCAGATTAATTTCACCATAAATTAACTACCCTAACACCATAACTGAAAGGTTAGGCCAGGTTAGGTTAGGGTTGGTTGTTAGGATAAGTTTAGGTAAGTTAGGTTAGATTAACTTAGGTTAGGTTAATCTTTCAGGTGAAAAAATTGCGCTGTGAAATCTTGAGGAATTCTGCTGTTGCTAATCATGGACATAACATAATAGGGAGGTTCACTGAGGCTGTCACCACCACCAGGAGGCCGACACAACCTGTACACTCATGACTCCTTGGTGATGACGTGTTACATATACTGTATATATATATCGAGGAAAACGGTAAAAAAAGAAAAAAAAGAAAAAGAAATTGTGTTTATGAGGGTAATTAACAAAACGGTAACATCACAGACCCCAATAAGTCACCAGGAACTAAGAGCCGAAATCTCTGTTTGAGGGGGGGGCTATGGCCAGACTTTTTGACCTTCAGACAGTAGAATCAATAGAATCATAATGACTCTGCAGTCTTATTAGTCAGGCTGAGGGCGAAGATCATACCTGATATAACTTAATTACTGGGCGGCGACAGACAGACAGACAGACAGTTAAATGAGAAGAGAAAAAAATATTGATATAACTCAACTTACCCAGGCGTGGTATAAAAAAAACACTTTCAATCTACACCTACACACACACACACACACACACACACACACACACACACACACATCACACACACACACCACTACACTGCCTCAAAGCATCAACAAAACTCCCACATACTAATATAATGATGGTATTGCAGTGAGCGCCACGCCATAATGAATGCTATTAACGTCACTTATTACCTGTACAGTTACATACATGGCGTGACGCACATACATTAGTGGTCTGTCTCCTGCCTTGATCCAGACGGAGGTGCACTAATTGGCTCCCTGTCCTCGGCAGGTAGTTCGTATCCACCTGCCTCCTCACCTGTCTGTCTCCGGACTGACGTACTCTCTCCCATTCTCACTAACACCTCCGTCTTCTTCAACACACAACAACACACCTAAGGCAATCACAACAACCACCACTACCACCACTACTACTACCACCTTCTCAGAACCACTAACTCAGCTACCTGTCACCAAGGAGCCGTAGTTCACTAGCCCATAGTTCAGAAATAGCAAAGCATTTCGTTTGCGTAATGAGAACAGAAGCAACTACCGCTCTTCCTAGAAACACGCGTCACGTACTGATCATCAACACCACAACATAATGCTATACATATGGATATGTATACATGTGGATGATGTATACAGTAGAGGAGGTGGATGACGCTACAGTAGGGTGAGATGGATGCCGTATACAGTAGGGTGAGATGGATGCCTTATACAGTAGGGGTGAGATGGATGACGTATACAGTAGGGTGAGATGGATGACGTATGGTAGGGTGAGATGGATGCCTTATACGAGTAGGGTTGAGATGGATGCCGTATGCAGTAGGGTGAGATGGATGCCTTATACAGTAGGGTGAGATGGATGCTGCAGTAGGGTGAGATGGATGCCGTATACAGTAGGGTGAGATGGATGCCTTATACAGTAGGGTGAGATGGATGACGTATGTAGGGGTGAGAGGATGACGTATACAGTAGGGGTGAGATGGATGACGTGTGCAGTAGGGTGAGATGGATGACGTGTACAGTAGGCTGAGATGGATGACGTATGGAGTAGGTGAGATGGATGACGTGTACAGTAGGGTGAGATGGATGCCTTATACAGTAGGGGTGAGATGGATGACGTACAGTAGGGTGAGATGGATGACGTACAGTAGGGTGAGATGGGTGACGTATGGAGAGAGTGAGATGGATGACGTACAGTAGGGGAGATGGATGCCTTATACAGTAGGGGTGAGATGGATGACGTACAGTAGGGTGAGATGGATGACGTGCATGTAGGCTGAGATGGATGACGTGTACAGTAGGCTGAGATGGAAGACGTGTACAGTAAGGGGAGATGGATGAGTGTACAGTAGGGGAGATGGATGACGTACAGTAGGGTGAGATGGATGACGTACAGAAGGCTGGAGATGGATGACGTGTACAGTAGGCTGAGATGGAAGACGTGTGCAGTAGGGGTGAGATGGATGACGTGTACAGTAGGGTGAGATGGATGACGTGTACAGTAGGGGTAGATGGATGACGTAAGTAAAGTGTGAGATGGAAGACGTGTACAGTAGGGGTGAGATGGATGACGTGTACAGTAGGGTGGGATGGAGACGTTTACAGTAGGGTGAGATGGTGGTGGGGAAGACGAAACTTTCTGCTTTAGTACATTATTTCGCCTCTCTCTCACACACACATTAAAGGTCAAAGAAAGAGAAAGAACTAGAACGAAAAAGAGAGCGAGAACGAAAATGAGAGCGAGAGAGCGAGAGAGAGAAAGACCACCATCATTCTAGTGCCTTCCGTCTTCAAGTCGTGTATTATCCCGTCCTGCCTACCTGCAGTCATCTGTCTCTCGTGACGCAAAGCCTATCACAGCAGACCAGGTTATACTACCAAGACCAACAGCAGTATATGTAAATGCAGTGGCAACGATAATAGAAGTACTGTAGTAGTAGTTGCAGTAGTTTTGTAGTAATAGTAGTAATAGTAGTAGTAGTAGTAGTTAATAGTATAGTAGCGAACAGTTGCAGATATTGGACTATGAGGCAACAGTCACTGAATGCTGGAATATATCTGCGGCTCAACTAACTCAACACAGGTAGGTGGCTACTTATGTATTAGGATATTTAGTTTTAAGGTAATAAAATGACGGCAAAGGTGTGTTTGTTGGGGGAGGCTGGAGGCCACGTTGTTAAGAAAGTAATAGTAGTAGTAATAGTAGTAGTAATAATAGTAGTTGTAATAGCAGCAGTAATATTAAAAATACCAGTACAGTACTTGTAGTAGTAGCAGCAGCAGAATCAAGGGTTATTTAACAACTAGACTGGTGGTAAGAAGTTGAGTAATAATTCTGGCTAACACCTCGTCAAAACACGTATTGGCACATCGGCAGGCACAACCTTCCTGCAGCAGTAGAGGATCCAACCATCGTCAGGAGAACTATGGACACGTTCCATCATGGAAGTTATACTTCTAACACAGGGGTTCTCACCAGGGAGAATTCCCTCAGGGGAGGAATTCAGGTTTTCAGGGAAACTGATTCGGGAGCAAGAGATATGTTCGATGAGATCAATCACAGAATTTTGGCCCTTGATGTGCGATTCCTACCCAAAAGTGGCAGAAAGAGTTATCCGTGCATTGCTTCCGTTTGTGTCGACATATCTTTGTGAGTCAGGCTTTTCAACTCTGTTGCAAATTAAAACGAAGCAACGTAGTAGATTAGAGGGTAGAAAATGACCTGCGTTGTGCCCTTTTCAAGCACTCCTCCGCGTATCCCAGAATTGGCGAAGAAAAACAATCACAGGTTTCTCATTGACTGTAATCTTCATATTAATAAAATTAATTACAAATTTACAATATCCTGGTATTCTATTGAACTTTTTGTTTATTGCATTATGCTTCAGTTTGGTCTGTTAAGTAATTCATTATAAATATATAAAAAACTATTTTACTTTTATTCAAGTTTTATAAATCCATCAACATTTTCAATTGGCATTTAATTTGTAAAACTCCACTATAAAATAATCCATGTAAAATTGTAAATGTATATGTACTAATATGGAAAAAATAAAGGATTTTCAGTATTATATGCATATTATTTGGAATGCACTTTGAGGCAGACAATCTTGGAAAGGAGGGGGATGACATTCTGACATATGGTGAAAGGGGCATGGGGCAAACAAGGTTGAGAACCACTGACCTAACACATATCCCTAATCTGATTATCCGTCGATATTCTTCATTGGGTTTAGTGCCAGTTTGTCCTCGTGGTTGGATTTTTGTTTCATCTATCGTTCAAATACTCCATTATGAGACAGGCTTGGTAACAGACAGACAGACAGGCAGGCAGGCAGACAGACAGACAGACAGACAGACAGACAGACAGACAGAAAACTTTACTCTGTACCCAAAATACTATTATAGCACCATTAACCTTCCTCTCTGATGGTCTCTATAACCTTACTCTCCCCTCTCCTCACCTGTCCCTCCCTCTTCACTCTCTCTCTCTAGGGATAATCACCACATCAATATGTAAACAACTGCGCTAAATAAATAAGAATTAATATATTGATACATGGAGAGAGAATGAGGAGGCCTAACCAACACCCTCACCCCAGTAGAGTCATTGATCATTCCACCACGTATCACCTTATTGACTGCTCAGCCGGTTCATCTGTTCTATTAATTTGTTATCAACTTATTCTTCAGTGTTAGTAAAGGAGGAAACCTGTTATGTTTGGTTGTGTCACTATTGATATCTTTTCTTCTTTCTTTCTTCTTCTCTTCTCTCTCACCGTAGATAACTTGTGCGTAATTAGTAAAAGAAATTTATTGAAACTTTTATAATTATGTCCCTGGTATATTATATTATAATAACAGATCCAAGATAACGATACACGAGAGAGAGAGAGAGAGAGAGAGAGGAGATGAGAGAGAGAGAGAGAGAGAGAGAGAGAGGAATGCATGAAATTAGGCGGCCCGTGTTTTGTCTCTCTTCCTCCCTACCACTTCCTTCCTTCCTTTCCTCCTCCTCCCTGCCACCTTCTCTCCCTCCTCACCCTCCTTCCTTCCTCCTCCCCACCACACCTTCCTCCCTCCCTACCACTCCTTCCTTCCTCCTCCTCCGACCATCTCCTCCCTACCCTCTTCTCCTCCTCCACCACCTCCTCTCCTCCGTACCACCTCCACCTTCTCCTCCTCCCACCACTCCTTCCTGCCCTCCTCTCCTCACCACCCTTCTTTTCCTCCCTACCACCTCCTCCCACCTCCCTACCACTCCTTCCTTCTCCCACACTCTTCCTCCCACCTACCACTCTTCCTCCTCCTACCACTTCTCCCTACCACTCTCTTTCTCCCTCCCACCACCTTCCTTCCTCCTCCCTACCACTCCTTCCTTTCCTCCTCCTCTGTAGCACTTCCTCCCTACCACCTTCTCTCCCTCCGTACCATCCCCCTCAACCTTTTACGAGAGAGTTTATGACATACTCATCGCCTCACCCATAACTAACTATTTACTTTTCTGGAACGACTGATCGTGTTCTCTCTGTCAGGTAACGTGTGGGAATCTGAATGTCACCTGAATATTAGCGCTTCTCCTCAGATTATTTAGCCTGATAATTAAACACCCTAATGATGGCTGGTAAGGAGTTAGTGTTCGGTTCGGGTTAAGTTAAGTTGGTGTTAGGTTTGGTTTGGGTAAGGTTTAGACTTGAGTTGAGTTAGGTTGAAGTTAGTTAGAGTAGATTTAGTGGTAGGTTAGAAGTTAGAATAGGTTAGGGTTGTGTTGTTAGGTTGAAGTTAGTTTGAAGTAGGAAGTTATAGCTATGTCAAATAACTTTAAATATGAAACCAGCAGTCTAATTTCAGTGACTGCTTACACAACACCTAAGCGGCCTGTAACACACACACGAGATAAACAAACACACACTGACGTCCACATTATAAAAGGATCTATTTGACAAGAATTTCAATGGCTACTTTAAAACAGAACTTCATTATCCCTTATACACGGAATACATCCATTAGTCAGGTCCGGAAGGTTGGGAAATTGGGGAAGGGGTTGAGGACAAGGTGAGGGGGTGGGTGGGGCAGGGGTGAGGGGTTGGGGGCATGGGTGGGGGCTAGGGGGCAGGTGAGAGGGGGCTAGGGGGGGGCAGGGTGGGGGCTAGGGGGGGGGGGGAAGGGTGAGGGGCTAGGGGGGGGCAGGGTGAGGGGCTGGGGGAAGGTGAAGGGAGCTAGGGGGGCAGGGTTGAGGGGTTGGGGGCATGGGTGAGGGGCTAGGGGGCAGGGTGAGGGCTAGGGGGGCAGGGTTGGGGGGTTTGGGGCATGGGTGTGAGGGCTGGGGGGCAGGGTGAGGGGGCTTGGGGGCATGGGTGTGAGGAGCTAGGGGCAGGGTGAGGGTTGGGGGCATGGGTGAGGGGCCTGGGGGAGCGGGGTGAGGGGGCTAGGGGGCAGGGTGAGGGGTTGGGGGGGCATGGGTGAGGGGGCTAGGGGGCAGGGGGAGGGGCTAGGGGGCAGGGGTGAGGGGCTGGGGGGGCATGGTAGGGTTCTAGGGGGGCAGGGTGGGGTTGGGGGCATGGGTGAGGGGAGCTAGGGGGGCGGTGAGGGCCTAGGGGGCAGGGTGAGGGCTAGGGGGGTGGGGTTGAGGGCTAGGGGGGCAGGGGTGAGGGCTAGGGGGGGCATGGTGAGGTTGGGGGGCATGGGTTGGGGGACTGGGGAGTGGGGGCTGGGGGCAGGGTGAGGGGCTGGGGGGGGTGCTGGGGAGCTGGGGGAGCAGGGGTGAGGGGAAGGTGCAAGGGAGCTAGGGGGCAGGGTGAGGTTGGGGGCAGGTGTGAGGCTAGGGGGGCAGGATGAGGGGGCTAGGGGTGGCAGGGGTGGGGTTGAGGGGGGGCATGGGTGAGGGCTAGGGGGGGCAGGGGTGAGGGGTTTAGGGGCATGGGTGGGGGCTGGGGGCAGGGGTGTGAGGGTTGGGGGCATGGGTGAGGGGGCTAAGGGGCAGGGTGAGGGAGCTAGGGGGGCAGGGTGAGGTTAGAGGGCATGGGTGGGGGCTAGGGGGCAGGGTGAAGGGGGCTAGGGGAGGTAGGGGTGTGAGGGCTAGAGGGGGCATGGTGAGGTTCTGGGGGAGAGGGAGTGGGGGTTGGGGCATGGGTGAGGGGCAGGGGGGTTGAGGGCTGGGGCAGGTGAGGGGCTAGGGGGCGGGTGAGGCTGGGGTGGGGTGGGGTGGACTGGGGGGGTGGGTTGGGGGCATGGGTGAGGGGCTGGGGGGTAGGGTAGGGGGCAGGGTGGGGCAGGGGCAGGGTGGGGGTTGGGGGCATGGGTGAGGGGGCTAGGGGGCAGGGAGGGAGTGGGGTGTGGGGTGAGGGGTTAGGGGCATGGGTGAGGGCTAGGGGGCAGGTGAGGGGTTTGGGGCATGGGTGAGGGGGAGCTGGGGGGCAGGGGTGAGGGGTTGGGGGATTGGTTGGGGGCTAAGGGGGGGGGTGAGGAGCTAGGGGGGGCAGGGTGAGGGGTTGGGGGCATGGGTGGGGCTAGGGGGGGCAGGGATTGAGGGGCTGGGGGGGCAGGTGGGGGTTGGGCATGGGTGAGGGAGGGGGGGGGCAGGGGTGGGGGCGTTGGGGCTGGGTGGGGGCCTAGGGGGCAGGGTGAGGGTTGGGGCATGGGTGAGGGGCTAGGGGGGTTGAGGGCTAGGGGCAGGTGTGAGGGGCTGGGGGGCAGAATTGGGGTTGGGGGGGCATGGGTGAGGGGGTAGGGGGCAGGGTGGGGGTTGGGGGCATGGGTGAGAGGCTAGGGGGGCAGGGGTGGGGGTTGGGGGCATGGGTGACGGGCTAGGGGAGCAGGGGTGAGGGCCTAGAGGGGGAGGTTTGGGGGCATGGGTGAGGGCTAGGGGGCAGGGGTGAGGTTGGGGGCATGGGTGAGGGGCTAGGGGGCAGGGTGAGGGGTAGGGGGCATGGTGAGGGGCTAGGGGGCATGGTGAGGGCTGGGGCAGGGTGAGGGGCAGGGGGCAGGAGTGGAGGCTAGGGGGGCAGGGTGAGGGGGCTGGGGGGCAGGGTGGGGGGGCTGGGGGGGGGAAGGAGTGGGGGCTAGGGGGCAGGGTGGGGTTTGGGGGGCATGGGTGAGGGCTAGGGGGGCAGGGGTTAGGGGGTTTGGGGCATGGTGAGGGGCTAGGGGGCAGGGTAGAGGGCTAGGGGACAGGTAAGAGGGCTGGGGGGCAGGAGTAAGGGGGGCAGGGGAAAGGGGTAAGGGGCTAGGGGGAAGGTGATGGGTTAGGGGCAGGGTGATTTGAGGAGGTAATGGAGAAGCAGGACGATGGCAGGTATAAGGATCACACACACACACACACACACACACACACACACACACACACACACACACACACACACACACACACACACACACACAAAGGGTACCATGTATACACATCTCCAGACATCCTTCACGGAAATGACAATCACTCCGTCACTCCATTCAGATGTTGAACACCTGAGTAGTCTGTTCTTTATCAGGGAAGACTACAAGTTGACAACGTTCAAGAGTCTTCTCAACAAACAGAACGAAAAAATAAATTATGTTTGATATCCTGAAAGAATAATAAGTTAAGATTAGACTAATAAAACCAATGGTCAAAACAACGAGAGAGTGTGTGCGTGTTTTTGAAGGGAGTATAAATAGCCTGTGTTGATGGTCTCAGGTTAGGGTATCCTGAGACTTGCGATTGGTGTATGTCGTCTCCCGACCTGTCCCCCCCTCCACCTAGCTTACTATTATACACCATACACCCTCATGTAAACACGTGGGTTCTCTCCTCCTCCTCCTCCTCCAGCAGACAGCCCTCTCAACATGACCAACTCTGAGGCTGTGACGAGTACCTCCTACCTCAAGCCATCTCCTACCTAAGCAAGACGGAATGATCAAATAAACAGCATCGCTTATATTACAGTGTAGGAACAGTTGCCAGTAATCAGGCCGCCACCATCGTCACTTCTTATTAATAAACCTCACTTACTACCCACTATAACAAGACCCAAACTACAATTATCGTGTCCTAGCAACAACCTGATAAATATAACAATAATTTAAGACAAATGATGTGGTAATAGTCCCTCATACATCTAGAACAAAATGACGATCACCTGAGCAATAAACCTTACAGGAATGGAAGAGTCATCAAGTAAATAAAATAAAATAAAATAAAATATACAGTATGTGTCTTTGGTCCATACAATAATAAAAATATCTACGATGTATCTTTATTATGACAAGTACCACCAGAGACATCACGTAATACCACAACGATCAGGAAGGACTGGTACACAATCTGACATCCACCACTGGTCAGTAAGTGCCAGTGAGGGTTATGTGAAGGGTATACTGCAGGAGACTTGAGGGGCGCGGGGCAATGGTTGGTTGGGTTCTCCTCGTGCTCACAACGTCATACACATTAGCCTAGAGTGAGTCTAGTACATGAATACCAGTGAAAACTGTGTGTGTGTACTGGGAGGATGACAAAATGTACAGTGGGGGGGGAGGAGGAGGAGGACACATGACACGAGACACTAAAGACAAAGACGTCAACAAACAACCAGGAAAATAATAGTTCATCTTGCTTAGCAACAACACTACACACACACACACACACACACACACACACACACACGTAGTAATTACAGAGTCATTTACAAACAACAAGCAAATGACCACCGATGTAACGTCCTGTACTGAAACTACTTATCGTCAAACAGGTAAAGACGCACCAACATTATACTACTGCTACTGTTTGCTAAGACAGTACTTACACCTATATTTGTACCTATGTATCCTTGAATGTACAAGAGAAAGGCCCACGACACTAGAGCTGCATCCCCACACCTTGATGGGACATCAGTGTGGAAGGTGAAGGTGAAGCGCCGCGTTTACCGTCCATCAGTTTACTCTCATTAATCTTATTCCATTGAAGAATATCCATCATTCATGTCTATATATTCAAGTCATCGTAGCCAAGGGGTTAAGTAATCGTATTCAACGGATAAGTCATCGCTGTTAATGGGTTAATGTTCCAAGGAGGACGGCGGTCTTGTGGATATTACACTCGTCTCTTCTCTGAAGGTCGCTGGTTCACGTCTAGGGCACCTCTAGTCTTCCCAGTTTAGAATGAGTGTCTAATTTTACAGGTAAGGATAAAGGCTGGGTGATATCTGCAGAGTGTACCTGGGGTCAGATTATTATCCAGGATAGGTGGCGCCATACCTGAGCTGGATAGTGACTTAGTAACACCATGGGGCAGGTATGAGCCTCCGGGAATGTGTGTTGTTCTGGACGTGGGCGGCTATGGACGTGTGGGCCCATGAATATTACACCCACATTACTTTCTAATTACTCCTTACTGTCAGAATCACTTAACCTGAATAATAAGACTTAATGGTACTGGAGTAGAGGGAAGAAAACCCCATAAGGGAGGTTATGTACGACTCTCATATGTAGCCTGTGACACGACTCTCGCAACTAGAGGACCTCATAGAGTAATATACTTGACGTAACCAACTAACCCCATACTGTGTGCAGAGTCCACCCCCACTACGCCAGGCAAAGTGAGCTCAGCGTTCTTCTGACCTGTTTACTGTAGTGACCCTTCCCAACACTCCTTCTGGCACCCCCTACCATTCCTGGACCCTCCCATTCCTGGCACCATCCCAGCCAAGTATCATCTACACTACACAACTTTCCTCCTCTCCTCCCTCTACTAACACCGTACTACAGTATACCACATTGTCTAAAGTACCATCACTACACTACACCGACCACTCACTCTACAGCCAAACACAACAACACAGAAAATGACCTACCGTAAAGGTGTTGTCAATGCAAGAATGAAATAATCAACAGCACAGTACTCAGTCACGCAACGAGGACGGGTTTAACTAGTGAGTTGGTGGGGACGTGTTGAGGTGGTGGTGACTTGGTGACGTGTTGAGGTGGTGGTGGTGACTGTGACGTGTTGAGGTGGTGGTGGTGACTGTGACGTGTTGAGGTGGTGGTGGTGGTGGTGACTTGGTGACGTGTTGGGTGGTGGTGGTGACGTGTTGAGGTGGTGACGTGTTGAGGTGGTGGTGGTGGTGGTGACTTGGTGACGTGTTGAGGTGGTGGTGGTGACGTGTTGAGGTTGGGTGACGTGTTGAGGTGGTGATGGTGACGTGTTGAGATGGTGGTGGTGACTTGGTGACGTGTTGGGGTGGTGGTGGTGACTTGGTGACGTGTTGAGGTGGTGGTGGTGGTGGTGACTTGGTGACGTGTTGGGTGGTGGTGATGGTGACGTGTTGAGATGGTGGTGGTGGTGACTTGGTGACGTGTTGAGGTGGTGACGTGTTGAAGTGGTGGTGGGCGTGTTGAGGTGGTGGTGGTGGTGACTTGGTGACGTGTTGAGGTGGTGACGTGTTGAGGTGGTGGTGGTGGTGACTTGGTGACGTGTTGAGGTGGTGACGTGTTGAAGTGGTGGTGGTGACGTGTTGAGATGGTGATGGTGACGTGTTGAAGTGGTGATGATGACGTGTTGAGGTGGTGGTGGTGGTGACTTGGTGACGTGTCGAGGTGGTGACGTGTTGAAGTGGTGGTGGTGGTGGTGGTGACTTGGTGACGTGTTGAGGTGGTGGTGGTGACGTGTTGAGGTGGTGGTGGTGACGTGTTGGTTGGTGGTGGTGACGTGTTGAGGTGGTGGTGGTGACGTGTTGAGGTGGTGGTGGTGGTGACTTGGTGACGTGTTGAGGTGGTGATGGTGACGTGTTGAGGTTGGTGACAGAGAGGAGGATGAAACACGGAGGATGACAAGGGCTGAGGTATTGCTTGAAGGTATGACTGGAAGCTGACACTATGGCACCCGGAATTGTAAGGTGAGGTGTCAGATATGGATGGCACAAGCCTAACTAACCTAACCTAACAACTAACCTAACCTTATCTAATCTAACAAACTAACCTACCCACCCCGTAATCAAGCAAAACCAACTAACCTAGCAACTCAACTAACAAACAACCCCGCTAACCAAACCAAACTCAATTACAAAACCCAACCCAGCCCAGCAACCCAACCTAACCTAACCTAACCCATCAACTTAGCTCTGACGCACCAAGAACCCTGACATATTAATAGGCAATAAAGTCGACCTTTCATCACGAGACTATATAATGCCTTCCATACTGTCATCAGGGTCACATACACGCCATGGTCCTCCCTGTGTGTGTGTGTGTGTGTGTGTGTATGTATGTGTGTGTGTGTGTGTGTGTGTGTGTGTGTGTGTGTGTGTGTGTGTATGTATGTGTGTGTGTGTGTGTGTGTGTGTGTGTGTGTGTGTGTGTGTGTGTGTGTGTGTCTTACCTCAAAGCCGATACCCTCTCCATCACAACAGTCAATAAAGGTTAACACAATAAAGGTCTGGGCAACGGTGGAGATTTAATTGATTAGTGTATGTCACCTGGACGGCCCCATCTACACCTAGTGATGGGAGAACAGGTGAAAATTACCATATTCTTCGGACGTTCTCACTAAACGTTGCCACTGTCATTCTTCGGCATTGCCACTGTCATTCTTTAAACGTTTTCACTGTCATTCTTTTAACGTTGCCACTGTCATTCTTTAAAAAGTTACCGTGTCATTCTTTAAACGATTTCCTGTCATTCTTTAAAAGTTGCCACGGTCATTCTTTAAACGTTTCCACTGTCGTTCTTTAAGCAACAAGGCCACGGTCAAATTTCTTTAAACGCGTTTCCACTGTCATTCTTTAAACGTTGCCTGTCATTCTTTAAACGTTGCCACTGTCATTCTTTAAACGTTGCACTGTCATTCTTTAAACGTTACCACTGTCATTCTTTATAAACGTTGCCACTGTCATTCTTTAAAACGTTGCCACTGTCATTCTTTAAACGTTTCCAATGTCATTCTTTAAACGTTGCCACTGTCATTCTTTAAGCGTTGCCACGGTCATAATAAATGCTGCCACTGTCATTCTTTAAACGTTTCCACTGTCATTATTTAAACGTTGCCACTGTCATTCTTTAAAGCATTGCCACTGTCCATTTCAAACTTTAAAGCATTTACCCTGTCATTCTTTAACCGTTTCCACTGTCATTATTTAAACGTTGCCACTGTCATTCTTTAAACATTGCCACTGTCATTCATTAAACATTGCCAATGTCATTGTTAAACATTGCCACTGTCATTATATAAACATTGCCACTGTCATTCTTTAACGTTGCCACTGTCATTCTTTTAAAACGTTACTTTTCTGTCATTCTTTAACCGTTGCCACTGTCATTCTTTAAGCATTGCCACTGTATCATTCTTTAACGTTGCCACTGCAAATTTCTTTAAGCGTTTACACTGTCATTATTTAAACATTGCCACTGTCATTATTTAAACGTTGCCACCGTCATTATTTAAACTTTATCACTGTCATTATTTATACGTTGTCCCGCATCATTATTTAAACGTTGCCGCTGTCATTATTTAAACGTTATTCATTGTCATTATTTTTAACCTTGCCACTGTCATTGTTTAAGCGTTGCCCACTGTCATTCTTTTAAACATTGCCACTGTCATTCACTAAACATTGCCTGTCATTATTTAAACATTGCCACTGTCATTCACTAGTATTGTCACTGTCATTATTTAAACGTTGCCACTGTCATTCTTTAAATGTTGCTTACTGTCATTCTTTAAACGTTTCCACTGTCGTATTTAAGCAGTTGCCACTGTCATTCTTTTAACATTGCCACTGCCCATTCATTAAACATTGCCGAGAGCCATTATTTAAACATTGCCACTGTCATTATTTAAGCTTATTGCCACTGTCATTCTTTAACGTTGCCACTGTCATTCTTTAAAACGTTGCCACTGTCATTTCTTTAAACGTTGCACTGTAGAGTATTTAACGTTGCCACTGTCATTCTTTAAGCGTTGCCACTGTCATTCTTTAAACGTTGCCACTGTCATTCTATAAACGTTGCCACTGTCATTCTTTAAACGTTGCCACTGTCATTCTTTAAACGTTTCACTGTCATTCTTTAAACGTTGCCACTGTCATTCTTTAAGCAATTGCCACTGTCATTCTTTAAACGACTTTCCACTGTCATTATTTAAACGTTTCCCACTGTCATTCTTTAAACGTTTCCCTGTCATTATTTAAACGTTGCCACTGTCATTCTTTAAAGTTGCACGGTCTGTCATGCTTGCACTGCCATTCTTCTTAAAACGTTTCCACTGTCAGCCATTTAAACGTTGCCACTGTCATTCTTAAACGTTGCCACTGTCGTTCTTTAAACGTTTCCACTGTCGTGTTCGCGATTGCCACTGTCATTCTTTAAGCATTGCCCACTGTCATTCATTAAACATTGCCAATGTCATTGCCCGCTTATTGCCACTGTCATTATTTAAACATTGCCACTGTCATTCTTTAACGTTGCCACTGTCATTCTTTAAACGTTGCCACTGTCATTCTTAAAACGTTGCCACTGTCATTCTTTAAACGTTGCCACTGTCATTCTTTAACGTTGCCACTGTCATTCTTTAAACGTTCCACTGTCATTATTTAAACGTTGCACTGTCATTATTTAAACGTTGCCACCGTCATTATTTAAACTTTGTCACTGTCATTATTTATACGTAGTCACTGTCATTATTTATATACGTTTATCCATAATCATTATTATTTAAACGTTGCCACTGTCATTATTTAAACGTTGCCACTGTCATTATTTAAGCATTGCCACTGTCATTATTTTAACTGTCATTATTTTAACTTATTGCCACTGTCATTCACTAAGCTTATTGCCACTGTCATTATTTAAACGTTGCCACTGTCATTCTTTAAACGTTGCCACTGTCATTCTTTAAACGTTTCCACTGTCATTATTTAAACGTGCCACTGTCATTCTTTAAACATTGCCACTGCCATTCATTAAACATTGCCGAAGTCATTATTTAAACATTGCCACTGTCATTATTTAAACGTACCTGTCATTTCTTTAACGTTGCCACTGTCATTCTTTAAACGATTGCCACTGTCATTCTTTACAAACGTTGCCACTGTTATTCTTTAACGTTGCCGCATCATTCTTTAAATAGTGCACTGTCATTTCTTTAACTTTGCCTGTCATTCTTTAAACGTTGCCACTGTCATTCTCTAAACGTTTCCACTGTCATTATTAAAATATTGCCACTGTCATTATTTAAACGTTGCCCTGTCATTATTTAAACTTTGCCACTGTCAATATTTAAACGTTGTCACTGTCAATATTTAAACCTGCCTATCATTATTTAAACGTTGCCACTGTCATTCTTTCAAAACATTGCCACTGTCATTCCTTTAAACATTGCCCACTGTCATTATTTAAACATTGCCACTGTCATTACCTGACATTGCCACTGTCATTATTTAAACATTGCCACTGTCATTCATTAAACATTGCCACTGTCATTATTTAAACATTGCCTGTCATTCTTTAAACGTTGCCCTGTCATTCTTTAAAGCATTGCCAGTGTCATTCATTAAATATTGCCACTGTCATTATTTAAACATTACCACTGTCATTATTTAAACATTGCTACTGTCATTCTTTAAACATTGCCACTATCATAAACGTTATCTCACATTTTTTTTAAAGCAGTGCCACTGTCATGAACGTTGCCACTGCCATACTTTAAACGTTCCCACTGTTATAAGCTTGTTGCCACTGTCATTCTTTAAAGGTTGCGACTGTCATTCTTTAAACATTGCCACTGTCATTCTTTAAGCGTTGCCACTGTCATTATTTAAACGTTGTCACTCATTATTTAAACGTTGCCACTCTCATTATCTAAACATTGCCACTGTCATTATTTAAATGTGGCCACTGTCATGTTAAACGTTGCCACTGTCTGATTAAAATGTTGCCACTATCATTATTTAAACGTTGCCACTGTCATTTTTAACGTTGCCACTGTCATTATTTAAACGTTGTCACTCATTATTTAAGCATTGCCACTCTCATTATTTAAACATTGACACTGTCATTATTTAAGCATTTCCACTGTCATTATTTAAAAGTTTACAGTCATTCTTTAAGCATTTACTTACACTGTCATTATTTAAACGTTGCCACTGTCTTATTTAAATGTTGCCCTTTATCATTATTTACAACGTTGCCACAGTCATTCTTTAAAACGTTGCCACTGTCATTATTTAAACCATTGCCACTATCACCAAACGTTGTCACATTTTTAAACGTTGCCACTGCCATTCTTAGAAACGATGGCACTGCCATAAGCTTATTGCCACTGCTATAAACGTTGCCACTGTCATACTTTAAACGTTACCACTGGTTATAAACGTTTGCCACTGCCAAACGTTGCCACTGCCATACTTTAAGCGTTGCCACTGTTATAAGCGTTGCCACTGCCAAACGTTGCTTTTTGCCATACTTGCAAACGTTGTCACTGTCGCCAAGCGTTGTCACTGCCGCCACTTTAAACGTTGCCACTGTCATAAGCGATTACCACTGCCATAAACGTTGTCACTGCCATACTTCAGGCGTTGCCACTGTTATAAACGTTGTCACTGCCATACTTTAAACGTTACCACTGCCGCCAAACATTGTCACTGCCATACTTTAAACGTTGCCACTGTTATAAACGTTGCCCACTGTCTCAACGTTGATGCTGCCATACTTTAAACGTTGCCACTGTCATACTTGAAACGTTGCCACTGTTATAAACGTTGCCACTGCCATACTTTAAACGTTGCCACTGTTATAAACGTTGCCACTGCCAAACGTTGCCACTGCCATACTTTAAACGTTGCCACTGTCATAAACGTTGTCACTGCCATACTTTAAACGTTGCCACTGTCATAAACGTTAGCACTGCCATAAACGTTTCACTGCCATACTTCAAACGTTGCCACTGTTATAAACGTTGACACTGTCGCAAGCGATTGATGCTGCCACATACTTTAAACGTTACCACTGTCATACTTGAAACGTTGTCACTGTTATGAAGGTTACGACTGTCGCAAACGTTGATACTGCCATGCTTCGGCATTGTACTGTCCATACTTGAAACGTTGTCACTGTTATGAAGGTTACGACTGTCATAAACGTTGTCCTGCCATACTTTTAAGCGTTGCCACTGTTTATAAACGTTGCCACTGTCGCCAAACGTTGCTACTGCCCATACTTTTAAACGTTGCACTGTTATAAACGCGTTACCACTGTCGCAAACGTTGCTACACCCATACTTTAAACGTTGGCACTTAATCATAAACGTTGATACTGCTATACTTTTAAACGTTGTCCTGCCACACTTTAAACGTTGCCACTGCCA
>NW_024718052.1:0-22604 GCF_018991925.1 Homarus americanus
GAAAGGCTGAGTGTATCGTAGGAGAGTTGTTTAGTAATAGCAGGAGGCAGATTTGAGCTATGTCAAATTGTGAACGGAGGTGAGAGTGAGATATAGGTTGTTAGGTTTTAATAGTCCGGGGGGGATGTTGTGTTTGGAGATTGGTTGTGGGAGAGAGTTTATGGGGATTGATGGGGTGGCGGTTGTATGTTAATTTAAGGTGATTTAAAATTGCTTAAGGGGGGTTGTTGTGTGAGTGTGTATGTGTTTGCGTGGAAATGTAGAAAGGGGAGAGGGGGAGGGTTAGGATAATTGTTATAAGGTCAAGTATGGTTCGGTTGTAGGGAGGAGGGGGGGAGGAGAGGAGAGGAGAGGGGAGGCGAGAGGAGGAGAGGGGGGCTTTGGAGGTACTGGGTTAATTTATAGTATGGTAGGATTTCTTAGGAATGATATGATTTGTGTTGCTAATGAATAGTTGTATTGAGTCATATGTTATTTTTTTTTTAGGAGGGTCAAAAAGGCTTGTTAGAAAGGTCGGGTATATTAAGTTTTTGTTTTGGGAGGATTGTAGGTGTTGATTTTTAAGAGGGATTGTGAGTAAGGTTGGGTGGGTTAAGTTTTTCTTTTGGGAGGATTGTAGGTTTTGTTAGTGGTTGGCAGAGTTGGGTTAATTATTGCATTCTTTCTTTCCTTTGGCTTGTAAGGACTTCTGCAATTGCGTGGTAGGCTCTTGCAGGAATTGTGAGTTCCTGGTCCCATTCTTGAGGGAGAGGGTTTGTGTACAGGTACAATGCACCCCTCCCCGACCTTATTGGCTAAGGGAGGCGTTCATGTCATCTGTATGTTGGTACCATTCTTTGTTAGGTACACCTCTCCGACCTTATTGGCTAAGGGAGGTGCCCATAAAACAGTGTTGGTAACATTCTTGAGGGAAAGGGCTTGCGTGCAGGTACTGTGCACCTCTCCCCGACCTTATTGGCTAAGGGAGACGTACACGTCATCTGAGTTAGTATGGGATGGGTAAGTTAGGTATTTGTTTTGGGAGGAGTGATAGGGTGTGGTTAGTTAATGGTAGAATGGTTATTTCTTATTTTGTGTGGGATTGCTAGTAACGGCTGGGTATGTTAGGTTTTTATTTTTGGGGGGATTGTTAGGGTCTTTTCTTTCTTTTTTAGGGGGGGAAGAGTTAGTGCAGGTTGAGTGGGTTAGATTTTTTTTTTTTGTCGGAGTGGTCTTGAGTTTGAGTTGGGGGCGTGGGGTTTGGAGTGAGGGGGGGGGAGGAGGGAAGTTGGGTAAGTCAGGTAAGGTTAGATTAGGTTGATTGGGTTAGGTTGGGTGGGAATCATTGGGTGTGGGGTTGAGGAGAGGTTAGGTTAAGGTTAAGTTAGGTTAGGTTAGGTTGATTGGGTTAGGTTAGGTGGGAATCGTTGGGTGTGGGCTGAGGAGAGGTTAGGTTATATTAGGTTAGGTTGATTTGGTTAGGTTGGGTGGGAATCGTTGGGTGAGGGTTGAGGAGAGGTTAGGTTTAATTTGGGGGGAGTTGTTGGGTGTGGTTATAGGGAAGTTATTAATATAAGGGAGGTGGGAGGGGAGTGTTTGGTCTGTTTAGTATGGAGGGATTTCTGTCTCTGAATCTGCGTGGGAGTATGATGTTGTCGAAATATTCCTGCCATTGAGGGTAAGTAGTGAGGAGAGATTCTATTTGTTTGTCACCTAGTAGTCTCCAGTAGATGTTAAGTGGGGGGACGGAGCTGAGTTCATGTAGATAACTATTTCGGGTGAAGGATGACCAGTGTGTGTTATGGATGAATCTTAGTGCTTTGTTTTGTATGACTTGAAGTTTCTTGACGATTGATGGTGGTGCTAGTTGGAGTGTGTTAGGTGCATAAGTCAATAGTGGGCGTATGAGGGCTTTGAATAGGTGTGTTTTGGTTTTGATTGATGCGGTTCTGAATCTGTATATATTCCCGAGTGTTTTGTTTGCGATCAAAGCCTTCATATTGGTGTGTGGTGTCATGGTGAGGGTGTCGTTGAATGTGACTCCTAGGATTGTGTTGGTTCGTTTGACAGTTATAGGTGAAGGGTAGGCGATGTAGGGGTTTAGGTAAATGTGACGTGGTTGTCGTCTTTTGGTGCCGAAGTAGGTAATTTGTGCTTTGTTCGGGTTGGTTTGTATTCGCCATCGGAGTTCCCATTGTGTAACTTGTTCGAGTTCCCTGTGTGCTTTGTCCGTTAGGTGATCAAGAGTTCTGTGTCTGACTAGTTGGGTTACATCGTCGGCGTACTGTATTGTCAGAGAGTCGATGTGTAAGGGATCGGGTAAGTCATTTGTGTAGAGAATGTATAGTGTTGGGGACAGGACTGATCCTTGTGGGACTCCTGCATGCAGTGTGAAGTGGTCAGAGTAGGCAGGTGTGAATTTTATCCTCATTTTTCTGTCTGTTAGGAAGTTACATAGTAATTGTTGTGATTTATGAGGGAGGTTAAAATTGTTGCATATCTTGTATTTTAGTCCATCGTGCCAAACTGTGTCGAAGGCTTTTTGTACGTCTTTTGTAATGAGTGCTATCTTGTATGCACCTTTGTTCATGTGGAGGTAGTTTGTCATTATGTTGAGTGCGTCTTGGGTTGAGTGGTGTGCTCTGAAGCCGAACTGCTTGTAGGACAGTAGTTGTTCATCTTCAAGGTGGTATCTGAGGCGGGTGTTGTATAGTCTTTCAAAAGTTTTGCCTAAGACTTCTAGTATGCTGATCGGTCTGTAGTTTTGTGGATCTGTTGGGTTTTTGTTTGGTTTATCATGATGGCTGTGGCTGTCTTAAAGAGTTTTGGGAAGTATCCTGTAGCCAGTTGGGTGTTGTAGAGGTAAGTGATGGCTGTGACAGTTTCTGGGGGCAGGTGCTTCAGGATTGCTTGACCAATATTGCTGTCACCTGGTGTTTTCTTTTTTATTTTGTCTAGTGCTTGTTTGACTTCTGTTGGGGTGAAAGGAGCAGTGAGGGTGTGGTCCTGTGTGAGAGTGGAGGTATCTATTGTGTTGTCAGGAGTTGTTCTGTCGTGAAGTGTTTGCATGTGTGTGGTGATGTTGTTTATGTGGTTTAAGATGTACCTTTGTTGTGTGGGGGGTGTGGGTGGAAAATGTGTTCCCAGTGTTGTTTTAGTGTTTGTGCTACGTCGGCTGGCTCATTGATTTTCCTACCATTTACTAGCAGGTGATCAAAGGGGGATTTTGCTGTTCCTCTCAGCTTGGCGATTCTTTGCCAAAATTCTCGGGGGTTATGTGTTCTGTGTTTCTGGGCAGCCTCTACGAGTTTTGCCCAGTGAACGTTGTGGTCTTGAAGGAGGCTGTGGATGATGTGTGTTCTTAGTGTGGTGATGTCTGTGAAAACTGGTGCTAGGTTAAGTTTGTTTAGTTCGAATCGTGTCCTGTAGCAGTGAAGTAGGCGTTGAGTTCTTATGGAGGGTGTGAAGGAGTATTTTCTCTTGAACCGGTGTTTAGGAATGTGGGTATCTGCTGTGGTGGTGATAGTGTTGAAAAGGTGTGTCCAGGTTTCCTCAATCATCCTAGTGGGTTGGTGTTCGAGGTTGAGTGTGTATTGTTGTTCAGAGAGTGTGGTTTGAAGGCATCCCAATCTGCGTGTTGATACTGGTATTGAGGTGAGGTTGTTGGGAGGAGGATGGGATTGTTGGAGAGGTGAAGAGTGATGGGAATGTGGTCTGAGCCTGATAGGGGGCCGGGAGTGATGTAGTGTTGGAATTGGAGGGCAGGGGTGTTGGTGATGACCATGTCTGGAGTGCCTTTTCCGTGATGAGCGTAGAATGTGGGGAAGAAAGGGCCAATGTGGTGAAGGTTTTTGTGAGTGACCAAAGCGTGTAGTTGTTGGCCATGGGGGTCGTTGCGGTTGTGTTGGAATGCGGTGTGGTGTGCATTGAGGTCGGCCATTAGTATTACAGGTAGGTGTGAGTTGTTAAAGATGGAGTTTAGGTCTGTGAATGGGATACGTGAGTTAGGTCTTGAGTATGTTGTGCAGATGATAATCTGTCCGTGTTGAGTGTCGATCTTGGCGGCCAAGAAGTGTTTGAAGGCGAAGTTGGTGATGAATTCGTGTTTCATGGAGGATCTGATGAGGATTGCAACGCCCTCGTATAGTTCGTGGGGTGATTGTCTGCTTGTGTAGCCGAAGTGCTTGATTTTGGTGTTTGTGCATGTTGAGTTGAGGAGGAGGATGTCTGGGTTGTGTTCTTGTATGAGGAGAGAGATGGCGTGTCTGTTTGGGTGATATGCTCTACAGTTGTATTGTATAATGGTGATCATGTTGTATAATTTGTTACTTATAAGAGATTGAAATTCTGGGGTGCAGAGATGAGGTCTAAATTGTCGAGTGACTGTGAGCGTGGTGGTGAGAGTGTTGTGTATGCAAGTGAGGGAAGGGCAGTTGCGAGACTGTGTGTGGGGGAGTCGGGAGGTTGGGGGGAGTGTGCTAGGTTCGTGTCGGGGTTGATTTCTGTTTCCTTTGGGGTAGTGCCGTATAGATTTACTTTGATTATTGATTTGGTTGGATGAGTGTATTGTATAATTCTTTTGCTGTCAGGTGTATAGGGAGAAAGGGGGGAAGGTGTTCTTCCTCTTTGGTCTAGGGGTCTTAACCACTAGTTCTGTGGGGGGAAGGGCTGCCATTTTATTCTTGGGAGTCTGGGGTGTTCGGGGGGGATCGGGTTTGGTTTGGGTGTTCGTGGTCCGGGAGTTCAACGTAGTCAAGTGAGAGAAGTCGGGTGTAGGTAGGGTCGAGGTGGAGGGGCCGGCATGTTTTGGACTGATTACTTTGGGGGGTGAGGTAATGGTAGAATGGTGAGATAAGTCAGGTGTGGGCATGGCAGAAGTGGAGGGGAGGAGGGAGACAGTGGATTCTCTGGGGGGTGGGGGGGGCATGTTGGTACGGTCGGAGATGGCGGTAGTGGGGAAGATGAGGTCGGGACCGGTTCTGAAGGAGTCAGGAATGTTTATGGTAGGGAGGCCGTTAGCCTTCAAACCCTCAATTACCAGATTTAGAAAAAGTGATCTATTACCGTTGCTTAGGGAATGTGCCAGAAGTATGATGGTGGTGATTTTTGCGTCAGTGTCGGGGGAAGGGAGGGGGGCGGTCAGGTTGTTGGTCCAGCAAGTGCGGGTGGAGAGAGTCGTGGGAGTAGGGAGTGAGTGGTGGGGAGGAGGAGGAGGTGCAGTGGGAGGTGAGGGTAGGCGTAGGCGGGGAGGGTGAGGTGTTGTGCTGTTGTTGAGTCTGATTTGGCACTTGTTGCTGACGGCAGAGTGTGGGCCTTTACAATTGCAGCATCTAGTAACAGTGGCAGTGCAGTTTCTGTATGAGTGGCCTTGATTGGCACATTTTGAACAGGTTAGTGAGTTACTGCAACGGTTGGTGGTATGTCCAAATTGATAGCAGTTGTAGCATTGGTGGACTAGGATGTAGTGTTGGAATTCGATGTTATGTGAGGGGATGATGTTATTGCCGAATTTAATTCCGTTGGATTTCAATTTGATGGCGTCAGTTTGTGTAGCTGTAGTGATTTTCAACATGGGGAGAGTTCCCATCCGGGCTGCATATGTCATTTGGGAGGTGTTGTGTGTGTTGAGTTCTGTCAATAGGTTAGGATTGTCAAGGATATGGGGGATGATTTTTCTACATATGAGGGTGCATTTTGCGCGGTATTCGGGTGAGCTGAGGACCGTTAAGCCGTTGTCTTTTAGTTTTTTGTTCAATGCTGGGGAGTGGAATAGGTCGGCGTCTTCGTCATTCTGTACAAATATTTTAATAATGTCGTCATTGGTGAAGGAACGTATTTGGAAGATCAAAGTCAGCTGGAAAATGAGTGAAGCGAGGTCTGTGCACTGTTGGATGGTACGGTCCACTTTGAGTTTAATTGAAGGCATGTTGACTGGTGGAATTGGAGATTTATGGAGATCTCCCCTAACAAATTGTCCCTAATTTCCTGCGCCCCTCACGTAGGGGAGGCCCTGCACTATCACAGAGGTCCCCAGGCGAATCGGCAGGCTGTGCTGACCCCCCGCCCTTCACACAAACACGCACTAGCGAGGTGTGGGGACAGAGGGCGTTTCCAGACGAATACTCCCCTGTACGTCAACTGACAGGGGAATAGGTCCTTTCACGGCACGGAAGATAAAGGTTAGAGTGGTAGAAAAAGGTCTGAAAACTTACTGCTGACTCTTTCTTCACACCAAGCCCCTCAGCAGCATTCGGGGTTCCTAAGGGAGGTCCGATACTGTAGGAGAGGCTCAATGTGTCGATTGAATCAACAGAATTGTCAGTTGGAGAATGGAGTCAGGTGCTTGTGATTTCCAAGGTTGGTGGGAAGGTGGGAGAGGTCCCAGAACTAGCGAATCAGCTATGTCCGTTTGATCTCCGGCTTCCCCGTCGCTCTGCGTGTCTGCTCTCTGTGGTGGTCCTGGCTCCAATGAGGCTTCGCCCACGGTTTGGTGGGAGTAGGTGGCGTGCTGTGGACGCAGCGGTAGTATCGTTCATCCAAGGCCGTCCCTCCCTCTTGGAGGTGGGGCGTAGCTTGCGGATGACGCATGCGGCACTCGTGGCCAATGAGGTGGCAACAAGTCCGTCATAATTCACACGGACTCGAAATCGGCCATGCAGGCGCTACAACACAGTCAACCAAGAGACAACGTCCACATCATCACCTCGATCCTCGCACAGCTACAGGAATTCCAAAGCCAAAACCGACCAGTCGTCTTACACTGGATTCCCAGTCATGTAGGGATCGGAGGAAACGACGTGGCAGACGAAGCAGCCAAGGCAGCTACACGTTCCAGTAGCGTACACATCCAAGTTCCAGCAAGTGTGCAACAGATCAAAAATCACCTCAGAAAGACTACCAAGCTCCACATCAAAAAGAGCTTCCTTCACGCACTCAACGCTGGTTCCCAATCAGCCAAATGGTACCTGGCGGCCACAAAAGGGGAACCACCTTTCGCAGACAAGAAAACTCCAAGACAAACCCAAGTCAGCCTTCACCGACTACGACTAGGGTACAAGTGCTCCTGGCAGATGATCGGAAACGACGTCATGGAATGCACCTACTGTCAGGAGCCAGCAGCCAACCCACTTGAACACTATCTCCTCGATTGCGAGGTCACACAAAGCCTCCGAAACAGAACTCAAATCTCCCAAGAAACACACACAACACCAGCGGCCACTCTAACCCGAAAGGCCCACACAGACCACATTCACCACCTACTCCGGGTCATCACACGATACCCACCACCCAGATAGCTTAGAAAGCATCCTCTCCCAGCAAGTGCGGACCCCAGTTCGGGGGGCGCGCCACTCCGAGGCTGACCACGTCCAAGAGTGGGGGCCGGTGGTAAGCGTCCACTGATCGGGGGTCCGCTCACACTTGCAACCTGCAGTATCCCTCCAATCTGCAGGTGGGACCACCTCCAATCCCAATCCGGTCTGGCTGCTCCTGGAGCTCCAGCCGGAACCACCAAACGGGCCGCCTATAGGCAAAGGCCCGTGTCGGACTACGGTCCGACAATCTATACAACAACAAAAACAACCGGGCCGCCGGGGACTCTTCAAGAAACACCTGGCTCAGTGGCGCGAAAAATCACAGCCGGCCGGCGCAGCACCCGCGGATGAGACAACCCTCCACCACCAATTGGTCGAGGCGTTTCACCTAGCGGCAGAAGAGGCTATCCCAAAAACAAAACCCACATCAAGACAGTACAATGATTACTGGTACTACTGTCCCAGGGTGAAAGAACTCAACCACAGAGTGAACATGGCCCGAAGAAACTACAGGAGACATCCCACGGCAACAAACAGACATCTCCTGCAAGTCATAGTTAAGGATACCAGGGAAGAGAAGGAAGAAATTAAAAACGTAAGCTGGCTCAAGTGGTGCTCCGAACTGAACGAGCACACCTCCCTTGGCAAGATGTGGGCCCAGATCCGAAGGGCATCTGGGAAGGCAACACCACCACCACCAACTCATCCCAACCCAGAAGAGGAAGCCGAGAGACTTGCAAAACTGTTCTCTGACCGAGCAGCAACGAAGAACCTCCCGAGACAGGCGGAGGAGACACAACGGCGTCTGCGACAGGTCAGACTCCAGATGATCCAAGAGGCCTGCAACAGTGAAGATGACACTGACAGACCATTCAACCAGCAAGAACTCCAGAAGTCGCTAAAACGAAGCAAGGACACAGCTCCAGGGGCCGACAGGATAGCCTACTCCATGCTTTCTCATGCCGGTACAGCCGGACACGAGGCTCTGCTGCAAGCCATCAATGCTTCGTGGACAGCACAAAGACTCCCACCGGAATGGAAGAAGGCAGATATACTGCCCATTCCGAAGCCCAGAGAACCAGACAAACCGAGGCCCATCTCCCTTCTCAGCTGCATAGCGAAGACGGGAGAAAGAATGGCTCTCAACCGACTCAAGTGGAAAGTAGGCAGCCCACACCCTCACATCTTTGCTTACACCGAGAACACCGGCACAGGCAACAACATCGCCGAGATACTCAGCACAGTGGACAACAAACCAGCTCTGGTGGTCTTCCTCGACCTGGAGAAAGCCTTCGAACTAGCAAATCCTTTGGCCATTACAACTACGCTCGCTAAAAAAGGCGTCAAAGGAAGGTTGCTGGGGTGGATCCAGAACTACCTCACACAGAGAGAAGCACGAGTACGCTTTCAGGGAGCAACCTCAAGCTACAGGGTCCATGAAAACGGAACCCCACAAGGAGGCATCCTCAGTCCAATGCTGTTCAACGTCCTGATGGAAAATCTAGTCAAACTTCCCTTCAGACAAACAGCCAAGCTCCTATGCTATGCAGACGACTTACAGCTTATAGTAAGAGGATCGAACAGACTAACCAACACGCAACACGCACTCCAACTTATAGAAGAGGAGTGCAACAGACTTGGACTCAAGATAAATCCAGCCAAGTCGAAAGCGATGGCCATCTGCACAGACACACCAGACAAGATGCTCTCCATACAAAACACGCCGGTAGTCTGGACCAACGCCCACCAGTGTCTTGGAATCTGGTTTGACCAGAAACTCACCTTCAAGCCGCAACTCGAGTATCTCAGGCACAGGACGAAGAGCAGACACAATATAATGAGGTCGCTCACCAGCAAATCCGCAGGAGCAAACCTTCATGTGCTCAAAGCCTACTACACAGCCGCCATCAGATCGCTGGTAGATTACAGTGCTCCAGCACTCATTGGACTGAGAGAAGACCAAATAGCTAAGCTAGAAGTCATCCAAAACAATGCTCTCAGGACCATGCTCGGAGCACCCATGTGGACCAGAATCTGCAATCTGCAAATGGAAACCGAGCTACCACCCCTGGCAGTACGAGTCAAGCAGGTGACAGCCGGTCTCCTCGCCAAAATCTGCAGAGCAGACAAGCCCACAGCTGCCAAGATTCGAATCAGTGCCTCCCTCCACCTCGACCACAGAGTGCGAGGGGCCACCTGGTCGCACGAGGCAAGCGAGGTCATCCGACACCTGCAAGCAGAAACACTCGTCAAGAACAACCAAGACACACGAGATAATGGTTACACTGTTCCTCCACCATGGAGCCCTCCACCAGCCACACTCAAATTCACCGACCTCGGCGACAGTAAAGCCAACCTCCAGAAGGAGGACCTCAAAAAAATATCTCTCCAAGCCATAGCCACCGAGACACCGGCTGATGCAGCATCATACTTCACAGACGGCTCGGTGGACCCAAAACATCACAGATCCGGAGCGGCCTTCTACACCCAAGGTCAGACCCTCAAATGGAGACTTTCCAACGACTGCTCCACCCTACAAACAGAACTGGTAGCAATCTCAAAGGCCCTACAACACGCTGCAACACAACACAACAAGTCCGTCATAATTCACACGGACTCGAAATCGGCCATGCAGGCGCTGCAACACAGTCAACCAAGAGACAACGTCCACATCATCACCTCGATCCTCGCACAGCTACAGGAATTCCAAAGCCAAAACCGACCAGTCGTCTTACACTGGATTCCCAGTCATGTAGGGATCGGAGGAAACGACGTGGCAGACGAAGCAGCCAAGGCAGCTACACGTTCTAGTAGCGTACACATCCAAGTTCCAGCAAGTGTGCAACAGATCAAGAATCACCTCAGAAAGACTACCAAGCTCCACATCAAAAAGAGCTTCCTTCATGCACTCAACGCTGGTTCCCAATCAGCCAAATGGTACCTGGCGGCCACAAAAGGGGAACCACCTTTCGCAGACAAGAAAACTCCAAGACAAACCCAAGTCAGCCTTCACCGACTACGACTAGGGTACAAGTGCTCCTGGCAGATGATCGGAAATGACGTCACGGAATGCACCTACTGTCAGGAGCCAGCAGCCAACCCACTTGAACACTATCTCCTCGATTGCGAGGTCACACAAAGCCTCCGAGACAGAACTCAAATCCCCCAAGAAACACACACAACACCAGCGGCCACTCTAACCCGAAAGGCCCATACAGACCACATTCACCACCTACTCCGGGTCATCACACGATACCCACCACCCAGATAGCTTAGAAAGCATCCTCTCCCAGCAAGTGCGGACCCCAGTTCGGGGGGCGCGCCACTCCGAGGCTGACCACGTCCAAGAGTGGGGGCCGGTGGTAAGCGTCCACTGATCGGGGGTCCGCTCACACTTGCAACCTGCAGTATCCCTCCAATCTGCAGGTGGGACCACCTCCAATCCCAATCCGGTCTGGCTGCTCCTGGAGCTCCAGCCGGAACCACCAAACGGGCCGCCTATAGGCAAAGGCCCGTGTCGGACTACGGTCCGACAATCTATACAACAACAACAACAACCAGGCCGCCCGTATTGACTATTTCGTCGTCGAGATGGCCCGTACTAAACAGACTGCCCGCAAGTCCACTGGAGGCAAGGCTCCACGGAAGCAGCTTGCCACCAAGGCAGCTCGCAAGTCCGCCCCAGCCGCCGGTGGTGTCAAGAAGCCCCATCGTTACAGGCCCGGAACCGTCGCCCTTCGTGAGATCCGTCGTTACCAGAAGAGCACAGAGCTACTCATCAGGAAGCTGCCCTTCCAGCGCCTGGTGCGTGAGATCGCCCAGGATTTCAAGACTGACCTGCGCTTCCAGTCGTCTGCCGTCATGGCTCTGCAGGAAGCCTCTGAGGCTTACCTGGTGGGTCTTTTCGAGGACACCAACCTGTGTGCCATTCACGCCAAGCGCGTTACCATCATGCCCAAGGACATCCAGCTGGCCCGGCGCATCCGCGGAGAGCGTGCTTAAGTCCTCTTCCTTGGGGAAAAAGAAAAAGCACAACAAAACCTACCAGACATCTATAACTCGGCCCTTCTCAGGGCCAAAGAACTGTTCTGAAGATAATTTTCATGACAATCGAAATGGTTGGTGGTAGGAGAGCGTTAATTTCGGTTACCCAAATCGCCTAACGGTAAGTTGGTAACATTCGTGCAGGCACGAATGTATAGTAGGTCATCAATTCGGGAGGTGGGTGGGTGCAACAAACAAGAGCTAGTAACAAATAAATGTATAAAGAATAAGTAAGTAAATAAATAAATAAAATAAAAGAAAATACAATAAAATACAATAAAATAAAATAAATTGTTTACATGAAATAGGCGTGCTGCAAACATGAAATGAAGCCCAAACACACTCCATGTATGTCACTTTGCAGTGGGTGTAAAAGTACTCCACGCAGAATTTATTTATTTATTTATTATGTTTCGATTTAGTCCGGTTTCTACGCCAATAGAGAATGCAGATTATTATAATTTTTTTTTTTTTTTATTTCCCTCTCAATATATCACTGTCGGTAACTGTCTCTTTAACATGTAACTGTGGCTCCGATGGAGCCGATTAAGTTGTAGTAGTGGGATGGCGTGTTTGTTGTGCACAAGTAACCTCTTACTTGGAAGAGGTGTACTTGGTGACAGCCTTGGTGCCCTCAGACACGGCATGCTTGGCCAGTTCACCGGGCAGCAAGAGTCGGACAGCTGTCTGGATTTCCCGACTTGTAATGGTGGAGCGTTTGTTGTAGTGCGCCAGGCGGGAAGCTTCGGCAGCGATGCGCTCGAAGATGTCGTTCACGAAAGAGTTCATGATGGACATAGCTTTGGAGGAGACTCCTGTGTCGGGGTGCACTTGCTTCAGTACCTTGTAGATGTAGATGCTGTAGCTTTCCTTCCTCCTGCGCTTCTTCTTCTTGTCACCCTTGGCAATGGCCTTCTGGGCCTTTCCAGCCTTCTTGGCAGCCTTTCCGGAAGTTTTGGGAGGCATGGCGGCACAGTTACTCGTGGCGCGGAGCGAGAGAATTGAAAACTGGCCCGACTAACTTTTCCTTATATACCGAGCGGGCCGCTCAGGATCAGACTGGCTGCAGCTACGGCTCTCTTACATTGGTTGGGTCCGCGAGACGGCCACCTGGCCTGATCCTGAGCTTGGTATCAAAGACCAAGGTGGCGGGCGGAAATTTAACTCCTATCACGAAAAGCAGCAGCAGCAACATGTCAGGACGCGGCAAGGGAGGCAAGGTGAAGGGCAAGTCAAAGTCCCGTTCTAGCAGGGCCGGACTCCAGTTCCCCGTGGGTAGGATCCACCGTCTCTTGCGTAAAGGCAACTATGCTGAGCGTGTTGGTGCAGGTGCACCTGTGTACCTTGCAGCCGTCATGGAGTACCTGGCAGCAGAAGTGCTCGAGCTGGCCGGTAACGCCGCCCGCGACAACAAGAAGACCCGCATTATCCCGCGTCATCTTCAGCTTGCCATTCGCAATGACGAGGAGCTGAACAAGCTCCTGTCTGGAGTCACCATTGCCCAAGGGGGTGTCCTTCCTAACATCCAAGCTGTGCTCCTCCCCAAGAAGACAGAGAAGAAATAAGAACCCAAGGTTCGTTCACACAAGACAACCTAACCAAACAGGCTCCTTTCGGAGCCACAGGATATCACTTAAAGAGAGAAATATACGACATCAACGTTTTGCAGGATAACACTCAATTTTACGTGTAATTAGCATAGTATTGTGTAAATAGAGTGAAATTGTTTTAGAATGGTGTAGATGTGAAGGGGTACTGCGGGGGCCTGGGGTGGGGGACTTAAACGGGACTTAGAAGGGCGCAGAAGCAGAAGCAGAAGCAGCAGCAGCCAGGGAGGCGACCTTATTTTCACTCTGGTTCATTGACAGTACACATTTACCAGCAGCATACATTGGAGTCATATTGTAATTGTAGACTAATCAGTGTGGGCTAGCTAGCCAATTTGGGATAAAGAGCAAGAATGTAATGTCCTCAATGAAGTAATGACATAGTTCAAGATGTCTTTGACAGTGTCACATTCAATAATATAGTGCTTTAAAGGTGTATCACAAAGTTTACATGCTGAGTGTTCCGGTATGGGTACAGCGTTACTAACTTGCCAGATGTGTCTGTATCCTAACCTAATTGTGGCCACGACTACATCACACAGGCAGGCAGGAGCAAGTTGTTTGGACACTATTCCTAGCCCCCTTGGTCCCTGTTCACCTACTGTAGCAGTAAGTAGGTACCTGTTGTAAATCGAAAGGTTGTGAATTCGTATTCAGGGAAAGTTGTTGGAGCTTCTAAACTTGAACTGACACAATCCGAGGAGTGGTGACCCGAGGATCACAGACACTATCTCTCCCTTCCTAACCTCCTGCTCCTTCCTCTGTCCTCCCCAAATTGAACCATGCTATCGCAAAGGTAATAATACAGGTAGAGACAACAACATATTTTCCTATTGTCTTATTATATATTAATAACAGAAACGCTGCCGCCATCCCGGAGGCTTTACATTGTCTCACTGTTCATTCCCTCCACAATTCTTCCTCGTACTTCTTCTTCTTCTTTACATGAATACTTTATTAACGGTGTATGTAAGTTTCACCATGTTTTTACTGACAGCGGTAGAGACAAAGTATATTTTCGACCTTTTGTAAACCAAAAAGCATATTTTATAGCCCTGTCATCACATAGAACTTACCAAGCTGTAATCTTTAGTAGACCACAAAAACTGCTATAAACACCCAAAGCATATTTGTGTACATTGCCTAATCATCACTACATAGAACACACCACTCTCATAAAGCATGATGCTATTAGATACAAACTGCTATAAACTTTAATAATATACTATATTAGTGACTATAATTGTGTTACCCAATATTATACGAAATAATACTATAAAACATAATAATAAACACACTAATAGTGTATATTAGTTGAATACACAATCTGATGAGAAGTCAAAAAAAAAAAAAACAACATAACAATAACCTAGAAAGAGTGTAGAGTATTTTTGTGCAAACTATTATACTAGTAGATGGTCTAAGATAACTGTATGTGAAGGAAAAGGTGTGCTCTCCACTCAAACTTTCTTTTTATGAAATCTCCTACTCCCCAGCTGAGCGGTACGCCCAATGGGAAACAAAACGTGGCACATAACACGCCGCCCGCCAGCTCTGGCTCGGTGAATAGGAATCAGTAATCGGGCGGAGTATAAACCACACCGCCGCCAATGTGCTCCTCCCATCTCTGAGGAAATCTGGCGGGCAACTTAGTATTATATTAGCATGTAATAATAATAACAATAATAATAATAATAATAATACTACTACTAATAATAATACTAATAATATTAATAATAATAATATTAATAATAATAACATGCAATTTCATTTTATAACACATACTAACAAAATAGTGTATAGCCTACTATACTTAACTATAATAGGTTAGGTTGCGTAGGAGGATCTAAAAAGTACAGTAGTATACACACACACACACACACACACACACACACACACACACACACACACACATACATATAGACAACAAACTAAATTAGAAACCACACGTCAGTGAAGTTATCAAATCCTCCAGTTTCTGTCTCCACCTCCTACGCCGACTCAAGTCCCTCGGTGTTCCTGCACACGAGCTCCTCAGTGTTTACACAACATTCATACTTCCCAAGCTCACCTATGCCTCCTCCACCTGGTCTTCCTCCCTAAATGCCACACAACGTAAACACCTCGAAAAAGTGCAAAAGAGGCCATGCAAGATTATTCTCTACCCTTCCTACTCCACATATCAAGAAGCGCTCAACACACTGACCGACCCTTTAGACTCTCACTGACCATCACCACGACCTCATCTGCAAATTTGGTAAGCAGCTTCTACACCGGCTCCTACTACCACCTGAGATCCCTAGTCCGAGAATTGCTCTTCGACACCACAACCGCATCCAGCCCAGCCCATACGTGCACGAACTGATCGCTATAAGAACAGCCCAGTCCCAACCATTGTAAAAATTATCGATAACTTGTAATAAATCAGTGTACTCACTCCCAGTAAACACTACTGCTTGCACTGTCACTATGTTGAAATGAACTGTAGTTTGAGCTTTTCCCCAGCTAGTTATTATATGTCTTATTTGTGTCACTCATGTTACTTGTATATTATTTGTAATTCGTAACCCATTCCCCAAATATGTAACTGTATATTTTCAGCCTTCTGGCTGCCAAGCACTTTCAATAAACCGTTAATTATTATTATTATTATTATTTATATGTTGGCCGATACCAACTCACTCCCCTGAACCCTCCTCCCCACCGGACTATCAACAAGTTCTTGCCATAAGGTACTATCTCATTTAGCAAAGGAATGGAACCAGTGATGAATAGTGGTGAACAGTGCTTAACTCAGTGAAAAACAACTCGGCAGTTGAGTCTTACCCAAGCTAGCTAACCACCTTCACACAGTGAGGTCCCAGGTACCCGGTTATACTTCCCCTGAGACTCCACGATAGAGAGGCCTGGGACCACACCTCACCCACTTGAATGAGTGAGTCATGTGGACCACGTGGTGTCCCCAAGATGCTACGACACCACGTAGTGAATGTTTTGCTACAGCATCATCATGTGAAGTTCCTCATAACACCATCTGTGAGGTAACTGCTACATCATCAGGCCCCTCATAACGCCATCTGTGAGGGAGTTACTACACTACGTGTCTGGTGTTTAACATCTCACCTTACATGATCTACGCGTGCAAACATTAATCTGTATGTTCACTGTGTGCTCCTTCACCTTTCTCTAATGAGGGCTTTTGTTAAACCACCAATGTATGATGTACTAAGTCATTTGTGTCCAATGTATACTTTCGAAAAGCCCTTGTTTGGGGAAGGTAGGAGAGAGTAGTCGTCATTATTGTCCAAGCCACATTATTTATTTCTATATATAAAAGTAATGTAGGCTGGTTTTTAAATACCTCAATCCCCTAACGGTGCCGTTTGTATATTAAGAAATACCGAAGCCATACAGTACAACACCAGCGAATATGAAGTATCACTGTAACCGGCAACTGTTACTCACTCATACCTACATACATATATAGAGTCTTTACAGAATGATAGCAGACACGGGGAAGACGAACAACAAGAGGAGAAGAGTTTGAAGAAAATCAACTTCAAGCTAAGAAGAAGAATACCAAGACATTTCCTCCAAACAAGAAAACAACACACACACAATCAAGCCGACCAAACACTGAGAAACCATGGCGGAACCCAACATGCACCGGACCCTTGACCTGACTCTATCCTGCCGCATCCAGGCGAGTTGCTGCTTAAAGTCCCTCACGCAAGCGCTGTTTAGCCACTGCACCTATTCTATCCTCCTAAAATTCACTTCAATCCCCCCTGCCACTAGCATGTTATGTATGTATGTATGTATGTATGTATGAATGAATGATAACTGCAACTTTGCGTATTAAAACTCATTACTCTTACCGAAGTAATATAGTGCGTGGTTATGTTATGTCATGTTAGGATAGATTATAAACTACATTGGGTTACATTTCGTGAGGTTCGGTGACGCTACAGGAAGTTAGGTGAGGTACCTGGAGGTTAGGTGGATGTTGACTGACTGACTGACAATTATTAGGAAGTGGTTCCAACACGTTCACACACAACCTATACTCATACCACAAGTCCAGAATTAGAGAGGATCATGTTATTGGATATATTTTCAACGATTTACTCAGTGTCTAACCAACTCTTTGGCGATTTAAATGTGGACCTAAAATTAGGTCCGTATATTTGTTTGTCGTGGTGGTGGTGGTGGTGTGCGCCCGTCCATCAGGTTGATTAACCACCAAAACCATAAAGGGTGCGGCCCTGCCGTTTCAGGGCATACACCACATCCATGGCGGTGACGGTCTTCCTTTTTGCGTGCTCGGTGTAGGTGACGGCGTCACGGATGACGTTCTCCAGAAACACCTTGAGGACGCCGCGGGTCTCCTCGTAGATGAGGCCGGATATACGTTTAACACCTCCACGCCGAGCTAGACGGCGAATGGCGGGCTTGGTGATACCCTGGATGTTGTCACGAAGCACCTTACGATGACGCTTGGCGCCACCCTTTCCAAGTCCCTTGCCTCCTTTGCCTCGTCTAGTCATGTTGTTGTGGTTGCTACTACAGGTGGTCCTGGTGTGGCTTCGCCCACGGTTTGGTGGGAGTAGGTGGCGTGCTGTGGACGCAGCGGTAGTATCGTTCATCCAAGGCCGTCCCTCCCTCTTGGAGGTGGGGCGTAGCTTGCGGATGACGCATGCGGCACTCGTGGCCAATGAGGTGGCCACTGAGGTGGAGAATGTCTGTATATAAGCCCGCCCGCCTGCCGGGCCGCCCACTTATCACATCGCTCCTGAACCAAGAAGACCTCTCAACAAGACCTCCTGCTGGACCCGGAACTCTGAAGACCGCCCTCTCCCTTGTACCATTGTTGGCCATCTTCCCGGACCGGACCACCCACGACTGTCATCGTCCACAACAACTCACGAGCATTCTCGGTTTATCGAGCATTAGCTTGCCCTCCCCACTGGTGGTGTGAGTGACCCACACTCCAGCTGGAGAGCAGTTATAGCGCGATATTCCCGGCGTGGTTTGAGCTCTTTTCCTTCTACTACCATTTTTCCTTTTCGCTCTGGCCTAGGGACCTGCACCCTCAAAAGTGTATTCGTCCTGCGGTCCCCCCTGTAACTGTTCACCTCCCTCCCAGGAGATTGTGAACACGAAAGGGGGTCGGAGCAAAACCCTCCCCAGCCGAGTCTTTCCAGGAAAACCGTGATCGTGCGGGTCCACCTGGAAAGAGGGTCGCAATCCTTATCCTTCCCAAATAGGCACACTTAGCTCACGTCTATAAGTGAGCAGTCACATACACTAGGAAGTAGGCTTCCCCAATCGGGGCTCCGGGAGAGAAGCTCAGGAACCACTCTACGACCACCAGCTAGTGGGGAGTGCTGTAATTCCTCTGCTATTTACTCAAACGGAATAGGTAGGATTTAAAAAAAAAAAAAATAAAAAAAAAATAAAAAATAAACCCGGTTATGGAGCGCGTACGCCCTCCTAACCGCGATCCCCGCCTGAACCGCCAACCTGACGACCCGAACTACGACAGGCTTCGCACAGAGAAAGCAGACCAGTTACGCGCCTTCAACGAAGCCCTGAAAAGTAGGAACTCTGCCACCACCTCCAACAACTCCACCACCACCACCACCTCCACCACCACCACCTCCACCACCACCACCACTGCTACCGCTACTGAGGACAACTGGACGAAGGTAGAAAACAAGAAACGCCGACGTGCCGTTTCGGGAAACGATTGCCGTCAAGCAGCCCCCAAGGCACCCATCACCACCACCAGCTCACCTCCAACGACACTGCCAAAATTCCGGATCACGAAAACGGACGCAAAAACAACATATGCCGCCGTCACAGAGATGGAAAAGCAAAACCCACTGGCCAAGTTCTCAGTGCGGCCCAACCTAAAGGGGGAGATGATCGTTCACCCCAAAGACAAGAACTCCGCCACCACCCTCGACACTTACCTACAAAACACCACCACCATTACTTCAACCAAGCTAGACCCCGCCCAGAAACTGATGAAGTCAGTAGTCCTCCGGTACCCAAAGGAACTACCTCTCGAACCCCTGGAGAACCACCCGAAGATCCTAAAAGCCGAGAGATGCTCTCCCCTGTCCGACAAGACGGCCACCACGAAACAAGTGCTCATAACGCACTACGGCTCACCCCCCAGCACCATAGACCTCAAAACCTGGGGGATCTACGAAGTGAGGCCCTTCGTCCCAGAGCCCCTGCGATGCTTCAGATGCCAGAAATACGGGCACCATCAGACAAGGTGCACGTACAGGGAAATCTGCGCAGTCTGCGCACAGAAGCACGGCACACACTCCTGCCTCACCAAGCTGAAGAATGGGGAAAAAATTGCCCCCAAGTGTGCCAACTGCGGGGGCAAACACCACGCCTGGAATCCTGGATGCTCCGAGAGAACAAAGAGGGTCCAGGCAAACCGACCAGCAGCAAGACCGGCCCCCACCGCCTACACACCAGCCCCACCAAGTACCTTCGTGTGGGGAACCCAAAGGCCCAAACAACAGAGACAACCTCCTCAGCCAGTCAACACCCAAAGTGCAGCCCAGTTTCCTGGCCTCACTACAGCCACACCTCAGCCACCCAAGCAGCAGACAACGACAACCACGAGCAAGACAAAAGAAGCACACACCAAGGCACCAGAAGGAATGATACACTTATCGGACCTAGCCAAGGTACTGACAACCTTCGCGGAGGGCCTAGCCGGACTACTGGGCCACAAGATCCAACCCACACAGCTCCAAATACTCATGGGGAGCGTCCTCGGGCAAGTCGCCACAGCTCCAGACACCTCAGTGGAGGAAGCCACGCCGGTCCGCACACGAGTAACAGCCGAGGTACACTCTACACCGAAGAAGGCCATCAGAGAACCCAAGATACCCACAGCTCCCAGAAAGAAACTGGACGTTTCAACTCCCCTGAACCGAACCACGGCCCAGAAGGCAAAAACCACAGAACACGAAGACATGGATTTGATCCAGTTGGAATCGAGCTTGGACATCTCCATCGAGAAGCACCAGAAGTCCCCGATGAAACAGTGGTGGAAAACGTCAGCACCCTGAACATCCTTACATGGAATGCTCAGGGCATCAAAAACAAGAAACACCTCCTACAAGAAGCAGCAGCCAAGGACAAGCTTGACATCATACTCCTACAAGAAACACTTCTACAAGAACACCACTGTTTCAAATTCAGCGGTTACAAGACATACAGGAGGCATTTCATGCAGGCGTCAACAAGAGGATGTATGATCTTGGTCAAGTCAAGCATACCCTCCGCCGATGTCACGCAGCAATTTCCATGTGGGGAAAACATCGAGACACAGGCCGTCAAAGTAACCCTCCAAGAACGGGAATTAACTGTTCACAACATCTACAAGAACCCAAGGGGCTCACTGGAGGTTACTCAATTATTTGCTTTGGCCGCTGACCACGCCACACTCATAGGAGGGGATTTCAACGCACATCATCCCTTCCTAAGCTCGGCTAGCCCCACAAATGAAGACGGCCTACACCTATACACCACCTTTCAAGATACTCCCGAGATCTGCCTCCTGAACACCGGAGAGCCCACCCACACTAGGGGAGGAAGGCTAGATCTAACCTTCGTCTCCAGTGCACTACAGCCTTCGGCCTCCTGGCAGATACACCCCACGCTGACCAGTGACCACTTCGCCACCCTAACAACGCTGAAGGTGAACAAACTCCCCACTCCACCTCCCCCGAGATGGAGATACAACACTCAAAAGGCAGACTGGGGACTCTTCAAGAAACACCTGGCTAAGTGGCGCGAAAAATCACAACCGGCCGGCGCAGCACCCGCGGATGAGACAACCCTCCACCACCAATTGGTCGAGGCGTTTCACCTAGCGGCAGAAGAGGCTATCCCAAAAACAAAACCCACATCAAGACAGTACAATGATTACTGGTACTACTGTCCCAGGGTGAAAGAACTCAACCACAGAGTGAACATGGCCCGAAGAAACTACAGGAGACATCCCACGGCAACAAACAGACATCTCCTGCAAGTCATAGTCAAGGATACCAGGGAAGAGAAGGAAGAAATCAAAAACGCAAGCTGGCTCAAGTGGTGCTCCGAACTCAACGAGCACACCACCCTTGGCAAGATGTGGGCCCAGATCCGAAGGGCATCTGGGAAGGCAACACCACCACCACCAACTCATCCCAACCCAGAAGAGGAAGCCGAGAGACTTGCAAAACTGTTCTCTGACCGAGTAGCAACGAAGAACCTCCCGAGACAGGCGGAGGAGACACAACGGCGTCTGCGACAGGTCAGACTCCAGATGATCGAAGAGGCCTGCAACAGCGAAGATGACACTGACAGACCATTCAACCAGCAAGAACTCCAGAAGTCGCTAAAACGAAGCAAGGATACAGCTCCAGGGGCCGACAGGATAACCTACTCCATGCTCTCTCATGCCGGTACAGCCGGACACGAGGCTCTGCTGCAAGCCATCAATGCTTCGTGGACAGCACAAAGACTCCCACCGGAATGGAAGAAGGCAGATATACAGCCCATTCCGAAGCCCAGAGAACCAGACAAACCGAGGCCCATCTCCCTTCTCAGCTGCATAGCGAAGACGGGAGAAAGAATGGCTCTCAACCGACTCAAGTGGAAAGTAGGCAGCCCACACCCTCACATCTTTGCTTACACCGAGAACAACGGCACAGGCAACAACATCGCCGAGATACTCAGCACAGTGGATTACAAACCAGCTCTAGTGGTCTTCCTCGACCTGGAGAAAGCCTTCGAACTAGCAAATCCACTGGCCATTACAACGACGCTCTCTGAAAAAGGCATCAAAGGAAGGTTGCTGGGGTGGATCCAGAACTACCTCACACAGAGAGAAGCAAGAGTACGCTTTCAGGGAGCACCCTCAAGCTACAGGGTCCATGAAAACGGAACCCCACAAGGAGGCATCCTCAGTCCAATGCTGTTCAATGTCCTGATGGAAAATCTAGTCAAACTTCCTTTCAGACAAACAGCCAAGCTCCTATGCTATGCAGACGACTTACAGCTCATAGTAAGAGGATCAAACAGACTAGCCAACACGCAACACGCACTCCAACTTATAGAAGAGGAGTGCAACAGACTTGGACTCAAGATAAATCCAGTCAAGTCGAAAGCGATGGCCATCTGCACAGACACACCAGACAAGACGCTCTCCATACAAAACACGCCGGTAGTCTGGACCAACACCCACCAGTGTCTTGGAATCTGGTTTGACCAGAAACTCACCTTCAAGCCGCAACTCGAGTATCTCAGGCACAGGACGAAGAGCAGACACAATATAATGAGGTCGCTCACCAGCACAACCGCAGGGGCAAACCTTCATGTGCTCAAAGCCTACTACACGGCCGCCATCAGATCGCTGGTAGATTACAGTGCTCCAGCACTCATTGGACTGAGAGAAGACCAAATAGCTAAGCTAGAAGTCATTCAAAACAATGCTCTCAGGACCATGCTCGGAGCACCCATGTGGACCAGAATTTGCAATCTGCAAATGGAAACCGAGCTACCACCCCTGGCAGTACGAGTCAAGCAGGTGACAGCCGGTCTCCTCGCCAAAATCTGCAGAGCAGACAAGCCCACAGCTGCCAAG
>NW_024718053.1:0-4595 GCF_018991925.1 Homarus americanus
CTTATCGAATATAACAAAGTCCCCTGATCGATTACAACAAAGTCCCCGGTCGAGGAAAACAAAGTCCCCTGATCGAGTATAACAAAGGCCCTGATCGAGTATAAGAAAGTCCCATGATCGAGTATAACAAAGTCCCTCATCGAATATAACAAAGCCCCTCATCGAGTATAACAAAGTCCCTCATCGAGTGTAACAAAGTCCCATGATCGAGTATAACAAAGTCCCCTTATCGAGTATAACAGAGTCCCTGGTCGAGTATAACAGACTGCCCTAATCGAGAGTAACAAAGTCCCCTGATCGAGTATAACAAAGTTCCCTGATCGAGTATAACAAAGGCCTTGATCGAGTTTAACAAAGGCCCTCATCGAGTATAACAAAGTCCCCTGATCGAGTATAACAAAGTCCCTGATCGAGTATAACAAATTCGCCTGATCGAGTATAACAAAGCCCCCATCGAATATAACAGTCCCCTGAACGAGTATAAGAAAGTCCCATGATCGAGTATAAAAAGTCCCTGATCGAGTATAACAAAGTTCCCTGATTGAGTATAACAAAGGCCCTGATCGAGTATAACAGACCCTGATCGAGTATAACATATTCCCATGATCGAGTATAACAAAGTCCCTCATCGAATATAACAAAGTCCCTGATCGAGTATAACAGTTCCCTGATCGAGTATAACAAAGGCCCTGATCGAGTATAACAAAGGCCCCTAATCGAGTATAACAAATTCCCATGATCGAGTATAACAAAGTCCCCTAATCGAATATAACAAAGTCCCTGATCGAGTATAACAAGTCCCTGATCGAGTAGAACAAAGTCCCCTCTTCGAATATAACAAAGTCCCTAATCGAGTATAACAAAGTCCACTGATCGAGTATAGCAAAGTCCCCTGATTGGGTATAACAGCGCCCCTGATCGAGTTTAACAAAAGCCCTGATCGAGTATAACAAAGTCCCTGGTCGAGTATAACAAAGGCCCCTGTTCGAATATAACAAAGGCGCCTGAACAAGTATAACAAAGTTCCCGATCGAGTATAACAAAGCCCCTGGAACGAATATAACAAAGTCCCCTGATCGAGAAATAACAAAGTCCCCGATCGAGTATAACAAAGCCCCTGATCAAGTAATAACAAAGGCCCTGATCGAGTATAACAAAGAACCCTGGTCGAGTATAACAAAGACCCTCATCGAGTATAACAAAGGCCCTGATCGGGTATAACAAAGTCCCATGATCGAGTATAAAGTCCCTATAATGAATAACAAAGTCCCCTGATCGAGTATAACAAAGTCCCTAATCGAGTAGAGCAAAGTCCCTCATCGAGTATAACAAAGGCCCTCATCGAGGTGTAACAAAGTCCCATGATCGAGTATAACAAAGTCCCTCATCGAATATAACAAAGTCCCTCTGATCGAGTATAACAAAGTTCCCTGATCGAGTATAACAGAGCCCCTGATCGAGTATAACAAAGGCCCCTGATCGAGTATAACAAAGTCCCATGATCGAGTATAACAAAAGTCCCTCATCAAATATAACAAATTCATCGAGTATAACAAAGTCCCCTGATCGAGGTAGAAGAAAGTCCCCATCGAGTATATAAAAGCCCCCTCATCGAGTGTAACAAAGTCCCATGATCGAGTATAACAAAGTCCCCTCATCGAATATAACAAAGTCCCTGATCGAGTATAACATAGTTCCCTGATCCGAGAAGCAAAGGCCCCTAATCCTGAGTATATCAAGGCCCTGATCCAGTATAAACAAAATTCCCATGATCGAGTATAACAAAGTCCCTCTATTGAATATAACAAATCCTGATCGAGTATAAACAAAGTCCTGATCTATCAAGTATAACAAAGTCCCCTGATTAACTTGGAGTATAACAAAGGCCCTGATCCGGGTTTAACAAAGCTGATCCGAGAGTATAACAAGAAGCCCCTGGTCCGGAAGTATAACAAGGCCCCTGATCGAATATAACAAAGGCGCCTGAACAGGTGTAACAAAAAGGCTAATCAGGTATAACAAAGTTCCTGATAAAGTATATCAGTCCGTGTAACAAGGCCCTGATCGGTATAACAAAGACAACTGGTCGAGTATAACAAAGTCCGATGATCGAGAGTATAGCAAAGTCCCTCATCGAATATAACAAAGTCCTGATCGAGTATAACAAAGTCCCCTAATCGAGTGAAACAGAATCCCTCATCCAGGTGAAACAAAGTCCCTTGATCGAGTATAACAGGTCCGCGAGTCGGTATAACAGGCCCTCATCAGAGTGTAACAAAGTCCCCATGATCGAGTATAACAAAGTCCCTCATCGGAATATAACAAAGTCCCTGATCATGAGAGTATAACAAAGGCCCTGATCGAGAGTATAACAGGCCCCTGATCAGGTATAACAAAGTCCCCCCTAATCCAGTACAACCAAAAAGTCCCCTCATCAAGTATAACAAAGGCCCCTCATCAGGTGTAACAAAAGTCCCAATATCGAGTATAACAAAGTCCCTCATCAGATATAACAAAAGTCCCTGATCGAGAGTATAACAAAGTTCCTGATCAGCAGGTATAATAAAGGCCCCTGATTGAGTATAACAAAGGCCCTCATCGAGTTTAACAAAAGCCCTTGACCGAGTATAACAAGTCCCCTGGTCGAGAGTATAACAAAAAGGCCCCTGATCGGGAATATAACAAGAGCGGCTGAACGAGTATAAGAAAGGCCCTGATCGAGTATAACAAAGTTCCCTGATCGAGTATAACAAAGCCCCTGGAACGATAAAGTCCCCTGATCGAGAATAATAAAGTCCCTGATCCGAGTATAACAAAGCCCCCAGATCAAGTATAACAAAGGCCCTGATCGGTATAACAAAAGACCCTGGTCGAGTATAACAAGGCCCCTGATCTGGCGAGTATAACAAAGGCCCTGATCGGGTGCCAACAAAGTCCCTTGATTGTTCTTATAAAAGTCCCTCTACATCCAGATAAACAAAAGTCCCTGATCGAGGTATAACGAAATTCCCCTAATCCAGGTAAGAGGCAGAGTCCCTCTTCGAGTATAACAAAGGCCCCGCTTATCGGTGTAACAAATTCCTGAACGAGTATAACAAGTCCCACCTATCGAATATAACCAAAAGTCCCTGATCGAGTATAACAAAAGTTCCTGATCGAGTATATAAAGGCCCTGATCCAGGTATAACGAGGCCTCTGATCCGGGTATAACAAAGTCCATGATCGAGTATAACCAAGGTCCCTCATCCAGATATAACAAATTCCCTGATCGGGTATAACAAAGTCCTGATCAGGTAAAGTCCCTCATCAGCGGTATAACAAAGGCCCTCATCGAGTGTAACAAAGTCCATGATCGAAATTATAACAAAGACCGCCTCATCGAATATAACAAAGTCCCCTGATCGAGTATAACAAGTTCCTGATCCCGGGTAAAGCAAAGGCCCTGATCCAGTATATCAAAGGCCCTGATCCAGGTATAACAAAGATCCATGATCAGGTATAACAAGAGTCCCTCATTGAATATAACAAGTCCCTGATCAGCAGTACGCTTAAAGTCTGATCAGGTATAACCAAAATTCCTGATTAGGTATAACAAAAGCCCCTGATCGCGGAAGTATAACAAAGGCCCTGGTCAGGCGTAACAAAGCCCCTGATCGAATATAACAAAGGCCTGACGAGTGCGCCAAAGGCCCTGATCCAGATAAACAAAGTCCCCTGATCGAGAATAACAAAAGTCCCCTGATCGATTATAACAAAGCCCCTGATCCCAAGTATAACTTTCCTGAGCCCTAATCGAGTGTAACAATGACCCCTGGTCGAGTATAACAAAGTCCATTGATCAGGTATATGAGTCCTCATTAGACCATAACTTGATCCCTGATCCAGGTATAAAGTCCTAATCAGCAGAGTGAGCAAAGTCCCTCTCGGGTGTAAACAGAATCCCTGATCGTGTATAACAAAGTCCCATGATCAGTACCAGCAAGGCTTACCCTCATCAGGTGCCAGCAAGGTCCATGATCGAGTATAACAAAAGTCCCTCATCTGACTATAACAAGAATCCTGATCGAGGTATAACAAAGGCCCTGATCCGAGTATATGAGCCCTGATCGAGTATAAAAGTCCCTAATCGAGTACAGCAAAAGTCCTCATCAAGTATAATAACGGCCCCTCATCGGTGTAACAAGATCCCATGATCGAGTATAACAAAGTCCCTCATCGAGTATAACAAGTCCCTGATCGAGAATAACAAAAGTTCCCTGATCGGAAGTATAACAAGGCCCCTGATCGAGTATAACAAAAAGCCCCTGATCAGGTACAACAAAGTCCCATGATCGAGTATAACAAAGTCCCCTGGTCGAGTATAACAAAAGGCCCCTAATCGGAGAATATAACAAAAGGCGCCTGAACGAGTATAACAAAAGGACTTTGATCGAGTTTAATAAGGACCCTGTTCGAGGTATAAAGAAGGCCTCCTAAAGAGTATAAAAAGGCCACTTTTCGAGTATAACAAAGTCCCTGATCGGAGTATTCTATAGAGTCCTTGATCGAGGATAACAGAATCCCCTCATCGAGTATAACAGAGGCCACTCATCGAG